>NW_025751553.1:0-14917 GCF_021184085.1 Oncorhynchus gorbuscha
TAGTGAGTGGGGGTTATGTTTTTTATAGTGAGTGGGGGCTATGTGTTTTATAGTAGTGACTATGGGTTATGTGTTTTATAGTGACTATGGGTTATGTGTTTTATAGTAGTGACTAGGGCTATGTGTTTTATAGTATTGACTAGGGGTTATGTGTTTTATAGTGACTAGGGGCTATGTGTTTTATAGTGACTAGGGTTATGTGTTTTATAGTAGTGACTAGGGGTTATGTGTTTTATAGTGAGTGGGGGCTATGTGTTTTATAGTGAGTGGGGCTATGTGTTTTATAGTGAGTGGGGGCTATGTGTTTTATAGTGAGTGGGGTTATGTGTTTTATAGTAAGGACTAGGGGTTATGTGTTTTATAGTGAGTGGGGGTTATGTGTTTTGAGTGGTGACTAGGGTTGGTGTGTTTTATAGTGATTAGGGTTATGTGTCGAGAAAGTGGACTAGGGTTATGTTTTATAGTGAGTGGGTTATGTTTTTTATAGTGAGTGGGGGGCTATGTGTTTTATAGCGAGTGGGGGCTATGTTTCTATGCAGTGGGGGTTATGTGTTTTATAGTGAGTGGGGCTATGTGTTTTATAGTGAGTGGGGGGTTGTGTTTTATAGTGAGTGGGGGTTGTGTTTTTATAGTGAGTGGGGGGCTATGGGTTTTATAGTATTGACTAGGGGTTATGTGTTTTATAGTGACTAGGGTTATGTGTGTTTTTATAGTGACTAGGGGTTATGGTTGGTTTTATAGTGACTAGGGGTTATGTGTTTTATAGTATTGACTAGGGGTTATGTGTTTTATAGTATTGACTAGGGGTTATGTGTTTTATAGTATTGACTAGGGGGGCCACTAGGGGTTATGTGTTTTATAGTATTGACTAGGGGTTATGTGTTTTATAGTATTGACTAGGGGTTATGTGTTTTATAGTATTGACTAGGGGTTATGTGTTTTATAGTGACTAGGGGTTATGTGTTTTATAGTAGTGACTATGGGTTATGTGTTTTATAGTATTGACTAGGGGTTATGTGTTTTATAGTATTGACTGGGGGCTATGTGTTTTATAGTATTGACTAGGGGTTATGTGTTTTATAGTGACTAGGGGTTATGTGTTTTATAGTATTGACTAGGGGTTTTATAGTATGTGTTTTTATAGTGACTAGGGGTTATGTGTTTTATAGTAGTGACTATAGGTTATGTGTTTTATAGTATTGACTAGGGGTTATGTGTTTTATAGTATTGACTAGGGGTTATGTGTTTTATAGTATTGACTAGGGGTTATGTGTTTTATAGTGAGTGGGGGTTATGTGTTTTATAGTAGTGACTAGGGGTTATGTGTTTTATAGTGACTAGGGGTTATGTGTTTTATAGTAGTGACTAGGGGTTATGTGTTTTATAGTGACTAGGGGTTATGTGTTTTATAGTAGTGACTATGGGTTATGTGTTTTATAGTGACTAGGGGTTATGTGTTTTATAGTAGTGACTAGGGGCTATGTGTTTTATAGTAGTGACTATGGGTTATGTGATTTATAGTGACTAGGGGTTATGTGTTTTATAGTAGTGACTATGGGTTATGTGTTTTATAGTATTGACTATGGGTTATGTTTTTATAGTGAGTGGGGGCTATGTGTTTTATAGTAGTGACTATGGGTTATGTTTTTATAGTGAGTGGGGGCTTTGTGTTTTATAGTGACTATGGGTTATGTTTTATAGTGAGTGGGGGTCATGTTTTTTATAGTGAGTGGGGGCTATGTGTTTTATAGTGAGTGGGGGTTATGTGTTTTATAGTAGTGACTAGGGGTTATGTGTTTTATAGTGACTAGGGGTTATGTGTTTTATAGTGAGTAGGGGTTATGTGTTTTATTGTGACTAGGGGTTATGTATTTTATAGTGACTAGGGGTTATGTGTTTTATAGTATTGACTAGGGGCTATGTGTTTTATAGTATTGACTAGGGGTTATGTGTTTTATAGTGACTAGGGGTTATGTGTTTTATAGTATTGACTAGGGGCTATGTGTTTTATAGTGACTAGGGGTTATGTGTTTTATAGTGACTAGGGGTTATGTGTTTTATAGTATTGACTAGGGGTTATGTGTTTTATAGTATTTACAAGGGGTTATGTGTTTTATAGTGACTAGGGGTTATGTGTTTTATAGTAGTGACTAGGGGTTATGTGTTTTATAGTGACTAGGGTTATGTGTTTTATAGTGACTAGGGGTTATGTGTTTTATAGTGAGTGGGGGTTATGTTTTTTATAGTGAGTGGGTGCTATGTGTTTTATAGTGAGTGGGGGTTATGTGTTTTATAGTGAGTGGGGGTTATGTGTTTTATAGTGAGTGGGGGTTATGTTTTTTATAGTGAGTGGGGGCTATGTGTTTTATAGTGAGTGGGGGTTATGTTTTTTATAGTGAGTGGGGGCTATGTGTTTTATAGTGAGTGGGGGTTATGTGTTTTATAGTAGTGACTAGGGGTTATGTGTTTTATAGTGACTAGGGGTTATGTGTTTTATAGTAGTGACTAGGGGTTATGTGTTTTATAGTGACTAGGGGTTTTGTGTTTTATAGTGAGTAGGGGTTATGTGTTTTATAGTAGTGACTAGGTGTTGTGTTTTATAGTGACTAGGGGTTATGTGTTTTATAGTAGTGACTATGGGTTATGTGTTTTATAGTGACTATGGGTTATGTGTTTTATAGTAGTGACTAGGGGCTATGTGTTTTATAGTATTGACTAGGGGTTATGTGTTTTATAGTGACTAGGGCTATGTGTTTTATAGTGACTAGGGGTTATGTGTTTTATAGTAGTGACTAGGGGTTATGTGTTTTATAGTGAGTGGGGGCTATGTGTTTTATAGTGAGTGGGGGTTATGTGTTTTATAGTAGTGACTAGGGGTTATGTGTTTTATAGTAGTGACTAGGGGTTATGTGTTTATAGTAGTGACTAGGGGTTATGTGTTTATAGTAGTGACTAGGGTTATGTGTTTTATAGTAGTGACTAGGGGTTATGTGTTTTATAGTAGTGACTAGGGATAATGTGTTTTATAGTAGTGACTAGGGGTTATGTATTTTATAGTGACTAGGGGCTATGTGTTTTATAGTGACTAGGTGTTGTGTGTTTTAAAATACACAGTGTAATGTGTTGGCTAGGATAAGGATGAGGGTAAATTACACAGTGTATTGTGTTGGCTAGGATAAGGATGAGGGTAAAATACACAGTGTATTGTGTTGGCTAGGGATAAGGATGAGGGTAAGTTACACAATGTGTTTGTACAGGATACATGCACAACAACAACAGGAAAGTGCTTGAACACCTATAACTGCAGGGACAATGTTAACAGGGTAAACAACTATTCATGTGACAATTGAGGTTTTCTAACAGCACCCTGTATGACTCACTACCTAGAGAGAGAGAGACACTACCTATAGAGACTTCACAAAGTCAGCACACCTCTTGTCTCATTCCACATTTTGTTGCGTTACAACCTGAATTTAAAAATGATTCAATTCAGATGTGCTGTTTGTTGTTGTCACCTGCCTACACACAACACAATACCCTCAAAATTAATTACAAAATGAAAAGCTGAAATGTCTTGAGTCATTAAGGATTTTAACCCTTTGTTATGGCAAGCCTAAATACGTTCTGGACGAAAAAATGTGCTTAAGAAATCACATAATATCTTGCATTTACTCACTCTGAGTGCAATAATAGTGTTAAACATAATTTAAATTTTTAATGACTACCTCATCTCTGAATCCAACACATACAATTATCTGTATGTTAAGCAGTGAATTTCAAACATATTTTTAACCTCGTAGACCAGCGAGGTTTTCCAATGCCTTGAAAAGGAGGACACGTATTGGTAGATGGGCAAACACAAAAAAAAAAGCAGACATTGAATATCCCTTTGAGCATGATGACGTTATTAATCACAATTTGGACGGTGTATCAATACACCCAGTCACTACAAAGATACAGGCTTCCTTCCTAACTCAGTTGCCGGTGAGGAAAGAAACCGCTAAGGGATTTCACCATGAGGCCAATGGTGACTTTAAAACAGATACAGAGTTTAATGGCTGTGACAGGAGAAAACTGTGGATGGATCAACGACATTGTAGTTACTCTACAATACTAACCTAAATGACAGAGTGAAAATAATTAAGCCTGTACAGATTACAAAACATGCATCTTGTTTGCAACTAAAGGCACTAAAGTAAAACAGATTTTTTCTTTTGACAAAATAAATTAACTTTATATCCTGAATACAACGTGTTTTGTCTGCGACAAATCCAATACAAAAGATGATTGAGTCTCTTCAAGCATGGTGGTGGCTGCATCATGTTAAAGGTATGCTTGTCAATGCCAAGGACGAGGGAGTTTTTTTGTTTGAAGATAAACGGAATAGATCTAAGCACAGGCAAAAACGACATGGAATGTTTATGAGTGGCCTCGTTACAGTACACCCTCTCTCCATCTCCTTCACCCTCTCTCCCTCTCATTTACCCTCTCTCCATCTCCTTCACCCTCTCTCCATCTCCTTCACCCTCTCTCCCTCTCCGTCACCCTCTCCCTATCCTTCAACCTCTCCCTCTCCTTCACCACCTCTCCTCTCCTCACCCCTCTCCATCTCCTTCACCCTTCACCCTCTCTCCATCTCCTTTACCCTCTCCCTCTCCCTATCCTTCAACCCTCCCTCTCTTTCACCATTTATCCATCTCATTCACCTCTCTCCATCTCCTTTATTTCTGTCCATCTCATTCACCCCCTTCCATCACCCTTCCCTCCCCTCATCTCCTTCACCCTCTCTCCATCTCCTTTACCCTCTCCCTCTCCCTATCCTTCAACTTCTCCGTCTCCTTCACCATCTCTCCATCTCATTCACCCTCTCTCCCCTCTCCTTCACCCTTTCCCTCTCTCCATCTCCTTCACTCTCTCCCTCTCTGTCTCCTTCACCCACACCTTCATCCCTCTAATGCAACCTCACCCTTCCCTTCACCATCTCCTTTCTCCCTCTTTCACATTCTCTTTCTTTCTCTGTTTCCTTCATCTAAACCTTCACCCTCTCCCTCTCCCTGTCTCCTTCACCCTCTCCCTCACACTTTCCTTTCTCCCCTCCATCTCTTTCAACCTCTCCATCCTCTATTGGTATGCATTTGCCTCATCAAATTACCGATTGCTTTAACACAAAATTGTTCAGAATCATCATGTGAGTGAGGTGAGATAAATTGACATTCTTATGCATATTATGGTCTGAGGTCCTGCCATAATGGTTTCTTCTTTTTTTTACAACGATGCCAGTCAATGGAAACTGATATTACACAGTCACTGTTACCACGGCAATTATCATGCTGTTCAGTGTTGTTGCATGATGCTGCCTTTTATTCACAAAAATATATATTTTTCAGCATTGGAGGTTGACATATGACTGACAGCAGAATATTGGCTTGTAAGTAACAGATATGTGCATTCATTTGCTTTTTCATAAATTCTTAAACAAATCAAATAGTATATATATATATATATATTTTTTTAGAAAGACAATAAGCAGTTTGCTGTTATAAGTAGCCGGGACAGCTCATAAGCGCTTGAGGCAGCTTGATGTACAAGTACAGGATACTGGTCTATTTCCTGTTTCTGTAGTGCGAGACAGGACGCTAGTCTATCACCTGTTTCTGTAGTGTGAGACAGGACGCTAGTCTATCACCTGTTTCTGTAGTGTGAGACAGGACGCTAGTCTATCTCCTGTTTCTGTAGTGTGAGACAGGACAGGACACTAGGCTATCTCCTGTTTCTGTAGTGAGACAGGACGCTAGTCTATCTCCTGTTTCTGTAGTGTGAGACAGGACACTAGTCTATCACCTGTTTCTGTAGTGTGAGGCAGGACAGGACACTAGTCTATCACCTGTTTCTGTAGTGTGAGGCAGGACAGGACACTAGTCTATCACCTGTTTCTGTAGTGAGACAGGACGCTAGTCTATCTCCTGTTTCTGTAGTGAGACAGGACGCTAGTCTATCACCTGTTTCTGTAGTGTGAGACAGGACACTAGTCTATCACCTGTTTCTGTAGTGTGAGGCAGGACAGGACACTAGTCTATCACCTGTTTCTGTAGTGAGACAGGACGCTAGTCTATCTCCTGTTTCTGTAGTGAGACAGGACGCTAGTCTATCACCTGTTTCTGTAGTGTGAGACAGGACACTAGTCTATCACCTGTTTCTGTAGTGTGAGACAGGACACTAGTCTATCACCTGTTTCTGTAGTGTGAGACAGGACACTAGTCTATCTCCTGTTTCTGTAGTGAGACAGGACGCTAGTCTATCTCCTGTTTCTGTAGTGTGAGACAGGACACTAGTCTATCACCCGTTTCTGTAGTGTGAGACAGGACACTAGTCTATCTCCTGTTTCTGTAGTGTGAGGCAGGACAGGACACTAGTATATCTCCTGTTTCTGTAGTGTGAGGCAGGACAGGACACTAGTCTATCTCCTGTTTCTGTAGTGTGTGACAGGATGCTAGTCTATCACCTGTTTCTGTAGTGTGAGACAGGACACTAGTCTATCACCTGTTTCTGTAGTGTGAGGCAGGACACTAGTCTATCACCTGTTTCTGGAGTGTGAGGCAGGACAGGAAACTAGTCTCTCTCTTGTTTCTAGGGTGAGGCAGGACACTAGTCTATCTCCTGTTTCTGTAGTGTGAGACAGGACACTAGTCTATCTCCTGTTTCTGTAGTGTGAGGCAGGACAGGAAACTAGTCTCTCTCTTGTTTCTGTAGTGTGAGGCAGGACACTAGTCTATCTCCTGTTTCTGTAGTGTGAGACAGGACACTAGTCTATCTCCTGTTTCTGTAGTGTGAGACAGGACACTAGTCTATCTCCTGTTTCTGTAGTGTGAGACAGGACACTAGTCTCTCTCTTGTTTCTAGGGTGAGGCAGGACACTAGTCTATCCCCTGTCATGTCATTCATTTCCGGTTCCACCTTTTGCATGTATAACTTCCCCAAAGCCTCGTATCATTCATACAGTTAGAGAGGAGCCGAGAGAGAGAGAGAGAGAGAGAGAGAGAGAGAGAGAGAGAGAGAGAGAGAGAGAGAGAGAGAGAGAGAGAGAGAGAGAGAGAGAGAGAGAGAGAGAGAGAGAGAGAGAGAGAGAGAGAGAGAGAGAGAAAGAGAGAAAGAGAGAAAGAGAGAAAGAGCGAGAGAGAGAGAGAGAGAGAGAGAGAGAGAGAGAGAGAGAGAGAGAGAGAGAGAAGGAAATGCTTATTAGAGAGAGAGAGAGAGAGAGAGAGAGAGAGAGAGAGAGAGAGAGAGAGAGAGGAGCGAGAGAGAGAGAGAGACCATGTATTCACCCTGCACACCCTAATGCTTTGTTGATTTCAAAAAAGCCTTCGACTCAATCTGGCATGAGGGTCTGCTATACAAACTGATAGAAAGTGGTGTTGGGGGTAAAACATATGACATTATAAAATCCATGTACACAAACAACAAGTGTGCGGTTAAAATTGGCAAAAAACACACACATTTCTTCACACAGGGTCGTGGGGTTAGAAAGGGATGCAGCTTAAGCCCCACCCTCTTCAACATATATATCAACGAATTGGCGCGGGCACTAGAAAAGTCTGCAGCACCCGGCCTCCCCCTGCTAGAATCCGAAGTCAAATGTCTGCTGTTTGCTGATGATCTGGTGCTTCTGTCACCAACCAAGGAGGGCCTACAGCAGCACCTAGATCTTATGCACAGATTCTGTCAGACCTGGGCCCTGACAGTAAATCTCAGTAAGAACAAAATAATGGTGTTCCAAAAGATCCAGTCACCAGGACCACAAATTCAAATTCCATCTAGACACTGTTGCCCTAGAGCACACAAAAAACTATACATACCTTGGCCTAAACATCAGCGCCACAGGTAACTTCCACAAAGCTGTGAACGATCTGAGAAACAAGGCAAGAAGGGCATTCTATGCCATCAAAAGAAACATCAATTTCAACATACCAATTAGGATTTGGCTAAAAATACTTGAATCAGTCATAGAGCCCATTGCCCTTTATGGTTGTGAGGTCTGGGGTCCGCTCACCAACCAAGACTTCACAAAATGGGACAAACACCAAATTGAGACTCTGCACGCAGAATTCTGCAAAAATATCCTCCGTGTACAACGTAAAACACCAAATAATGCATGCAGAGCAGAATTAGGCCGATACCCACTAATTATCAAAATCCAGAAAAGAGCCATTAAATTCTACAACCACCTAAAAGGAAGCGATTCACAAACCTTCCATAACAAAGCCATCACCTACAGAGAGATGAACCTGGAGAAGAGTCCCCTAAGCAAGCTGGTCCTGGGGCTCTGTTCACAAACACAAACACACCCTACAGAGCCCCAGGACAACAGCACAATTAGACCCAACCAAATCATGAGAAAACAAAAAGATAATTACTTAACACAGCGGCAGAATACCTGACCATTGTGACTGACCCAAAATTAAGGAAAGCTTTGACTATGTACAGACTCAGTGAGCATAGCCTTGCTATTGAGAAAGGCCGCCATAGGCAGACATGGCTCTCAAGAGAAGACAGGCTATGTGCTCACTGCCCACAAAATGAGGTGGAAACTGAGCTGCACTTCCTAACCTCCTGCCCAATGTATGACCATATTAGAGATACATATTTCCCCCAGATTACACAGATCCACAAAGAATTCGAAAACAAATCCAATTTTGAAAAACTCGCATATCTAGTGGGTGAAATTCCACAGTGTGCCATCACAGCAGCAAGATTTGTGACATGTTGCCACGAGAAAAGGGCAACCAGTGAAGAACAAACACCATTGTAAATACAACCCATATTTATGCTTATTTATTTTATCTTGTGTCCTTTAACTATTTGTACATTGTATATATATATATATATATATATATATATATATATATATATATATATATAATATGACATTTGTAATGTCTTTACTGTTTTGAAACTTCTGTATGTGTAATATTTACTGTTCATCTTTGTTGTTTTTCACCTTATATATTCACTTTGTATGTTGTCTACCTCACTTGCTTTGGCAATGTTAACACATGTTTCCCATGCCAATAAAGCCCTTGAATTGAATTGAATTGAAATTGAATTGAGAGAGAGAGAGAGAGAGAGAGAGAGAGAGAAGGAAATGCTTATTAGAGAGAGAGAGAGAGAGAGAGAGAGAGAGAGAGAGAGAGAGAGAGAGAGAGAGAGAGAGAGAGAGAGAGAGAGAGAGAGAGAGAGATGCTTATTTATTTTCCCTTGTGTACTTTAACCATTTGTACAATGTTACAACACTGTATATACAATATATATATAATATGACATTTGTAATGTCTTTATTGTTTTGAAACTTCTGTATGTGTAATGTTTACTGTTATTTTTTATAGTTTATATATTATCTACCTCACTTGCTTTGGCAATGTTAACACATTTCCCATGCCAATAAAGCCCCTTGAATTGAATTGATAGTGAGCTGAAGAGGGATGGAAAGACTGTGGGTGAGTGAGTGAGTGAGTGAGTGAGTGAGTGAGTGAGTGAGTGAGTGAGTGAGTGAGTGAGTGAGTGAGTGAGTGATAGAGAGAGAGAGAGAGAGACGGAGCAGAGAGAGAGAGACGGAGCAGAGAGAGAGAGAGAGAGAGAGAGAGCTGCAGAGAGAGAGAGAGAGAGAGAGAGATAGAGCTGCAGAGAGAGAGAGAGATAGAGCTGCAGAGAGAGAGAGAGATAGAGCTGCAGAGAGAGAGAGAGAGAGAGAGAGAGAGAGAGAGAGAGAGAGAGAGAGAGAGAGAGAGAGAGAGACGGAGCAGAGAGAGAGAGAGAGAGAGAGAGAGAGATGGAGCAGAGAGAGAGAGAGAGAGAGAGAGAGCTGCAGAGAGAGAGAGAGAGAGAGAGAGAGAGATAGAGCTGCAGAGAGAGAGAGAGATAGAGCTGCAGAGAGAGAGAGAGATAGAGCTGCAGAGAGAGAGAGAGATAGAGCTGCAGAGAGAGAGAGAGAGAGAGAGACGGAGCAGAGAGAGAGAGAGAGAGAGAGAGAGACGGAGCAGAGAGAGAGAGAGAGAGAGAGCTGCAGAGAGAGAGAGAGAGAGAGATAGAGCTGCAGAGAGAGAGAGAGAGAGAGAGAGATAGAGCTGCAGAGGGATACCCAGGACCAGATGGTGCTCTATGGGGACACATGACAGAGGACGAGGCAGGAGATACGGCAGACTGCTGCGGATTCTCTAGCATGAACAGGGAATAGTGTCTGTTTCCCAAATGGCACTCTATGACCTATATAGTGCGCGACTTTCGACCAGTTTTACTTTAGTGCCTTATTGCAAACAGGATGCATGTTTTGGAATATTTTTTTATTCTGTACTGGCTTCCTTCTTTTTACTCTGTCATTTAGGTTAGTATTGTGGAGTAACTACAATGTTGATGATCCATCCTCAGTGTTCTCCTATCACAGCCATTAAACTCTGTCATTTAGGTTAGTATTGTGGATTAACTACACTGTTGTTGACCCATCCTCAGTGTTCTCCTATCACAGCCATTAAACTCTGTCATTTAGGTTAGTATTGTGGAGTAACTACAATGTTGTTGATCCGTCCTCAGTGTTCTCCTATCACAGCCATTAAACTCTGTCATTTAGGTTAGTATTGTGGAGTAACTACAATGTTGTTGATCCGTCCTCAGTGTTCTCCTATCACAACTATTAAACTCTGTCATTTAGGTTAGTATTGTGGAGTAACTACCATGTTGTTGATCCATCTTCAGTGTTCTCCTATCACAGCCATTAAACTCTGTCATTTAGGTTAGTATTGTGGAGTAACTACCATGTTGTTGATCCATCTTCAGTGTTCTCCTATCACAGCCATTAAACTCTGTCATTTAGGTTAGTATTGTGGAGTAACTACCATGTTGTTGATCCATCTTCAGTGTTCTCCTATCACAGCCATTAAACTCTGTCATTTAGGTTAGTATTGTGGACCCCCATTTTAATTTCTAAAAGTTCCTGCCACCCCAACCATGTGAAAATAAGGATGTAATTAACAGCCACATCAATAAAAGGAAAAAAATTATAACAGTATTTCTGATTGTCTTCTCAACTCACCATCACATACTTCTTTTAATGAAGGGGGGGGGTTGGCTATGACAGTCAATTGCAAATTAGTCTGACCTAATGTCTCTTATCTCACCACCGTTAATGAGATGGGTGTGGCTTGATGCATGTCGCTTCCGAGCTTCTCAAAGTCAGCGAGCCGTGGTCCAAAGTGTGTACCTCATCTCTCCTGTCACATCCCACCTGTCCGGGGGTGTCCTCGGATGGGGCCACAGTGTCTCCTGACCCCTCCTGTCTCAGCCTCCAGTATTTATGCTGCAGGATTTTGTGTACCTCATCTCCTGTCACATCCCACCTGTCCGGGGTGTCCTCGGATGGGGCCACAGTGTCTCCCTGACCCCTCCTGTCTCAGCCTCCAGTATTTATGCTGCAGTAGTTTGTGTACCTCATCTCTCTGTCACATCCCACCTGTCCGGGGGTGTCCTCGGATGGGGCCACAGTGTCTCCTGACCCCTCCTGTCTCAGCCTCCAGTATTTATGCTGCAGTAGTTTGTGTACCTCATCTCTCCTGTCACATCCCACCTGTCCGGGGGTGTCCTCGGATGGGGCCACAGTGTCTCCTGACCCCTCCTGTCTCAGCCTCCAGTATTTATGCTGCAGTAGTTTGTGTACCTCATCTCTCCTGTCACATCCCACCTGTCCGGGGGTGTCCTCGGATGGGGCCACAGTGTCTCCTGACCCCTCCTGTCTCAGCCTCCAGTATTTATGCTGCAGTAGTTTGTGTACCTCATCTCTCCTGTCACATCCCACCTAGATGGATATTTGGATTTTACGTAGACAAGAGCACTGACTACAGCTTCACACAGATATGAGCTGGCGAAGGGTATCGTGAGTTTTATGGTGATTTCAAGACAACTGGGAACTCCAAAAAAATAAAACATGAAGTCAAATCATGACGTCAGTGGTCTTCAGCGCTAAAAGAGGCCAGGAGTTCCTGAGTTGGATGACCAAAATAAAAAATAAAAAATCCCAGTCAGAGTTAGTTTATTTCACAGTTCCCAGTTGTCTTCAATGCACTGAAGTCGGAAGTCAGAGATTTCCAAGTTCCCAGTTCCCAGTTCCGAGTTCCCAGTTCCGAGTTCCCAGTTCCGAGTTCCCAGCTCCGAGTTCCCGGTTGTTTTAAGGAAGACGGCAGGGTGTTGTTCCCTTTGAGTCAGGAACTAAAAGTCCTCCGTAGTGACCCGTGAATGTGTTGTCTGCAGCATTCGGTCACACAGCAGCTCGTTCAAGCTGTTTGATTTCACCAATCTGTATGTCAACTGAGACAGGATCACAGTCGTAAAACGGATTTAGATCCCAAAGTATCTCTTCCAAGTGTTGGAGGTGAGCAGTCATCACTCATGTGGGCCTGATGCTATTTTTCTGTTATGTTATTTTCATTACACAAAGTCAGTCAAACCAAGTCTGTTCTTTAAATCCATTGTGAAGGACAACAGTTCCTCTCGCAATGCGAAAAATCTTTTCCAACGATCCACCGTCGACAACAAACCAAGCCTCGGTGTGAACATTGGCGTTACTCTGATCCACGTAGTTTTGTGAACAGGAGAGTGAGCGCAGTGGATGTGTTTTTATGTAGTTTAACAATTGAAGTTACCTGCTGCAGTAGTTCCTCAGAGTTCTGTGCTCGGCTCTTTGCCGGTTGCTCTTCGGTGTATCCATTCTAGCTCTTCGGTGTATCCATTCTAGCTCTTCGGTGTATCCTTTCTAGCTCTTCGGTGTATCCTTTCTAGCTCTTCTGTGTATCCTTTCTAGCTCTTCGGTGTATCCATTCCAGCTCTTCGGTGTATCCATCCTAGCTCTTCGGTGTATCCATCCCAGCTCTTCGGTGTTTATCTTCCTAGCTCTTGGTGTAACCCATTCTAGCTCTTCGGTGTATCCATTCTAGCTCTTCGGTGTATCCTTTCTAGCTCTTCGGTGTATCCTTTCTAGCTCTTCGGTGTATCCATTCTAGCTCTTCGGTGTATCCTTTCTAGCTCTTCGGTGTATCCATTCTAGCTCAGTGGGTGTATCATACAACGTGTCCATATGTCAGTGGCAGACACATTCATAAACTAGAGTGTAAGATGTCTGCCCTCCGCCCCAACATAGGGCCCCCCACCTGTTTCAAAGCCCACCATTCGATCCCATATGGAATCTGTTTTTCCCCGGCATGTAGGGAACAAAAGTCAATGCATGGGGCACATCTCAGCCCTCACAGCTTTAACGCCCATTTGGAGAGTATAAGAAGGTTTTATGAGTCTGTCAGTAAGTTACCTCTTGATTGCTCAGCGATACCATACATCCTTAATTGAACAGTGTTATTTAATCCTGTGCCTCTGCCTCCCAATGCATTATTTTCAGGCACATTGTTTTCAGGCACATTGTTTTCAGGCACATTGTTTTCAGACACATTGTTTTCAGGCACATTGTTTTCAGGCACATTGTTTTCGGCTGATAATATCAACGTTTCTGCAATACTGTCACGTTCTGACCTTTATTTCCTTTGTTTTATATTTATTTTAGTATGGTCAGGGCGTGAGTTGGGGTGGGCAGTCTATGTTTGTTTTTCTATGTTTTGGGGTATTTCTATAGCTTGCCTAGTATGGTTCTCAATCAGAGGCAGGTGTCATTAGTTGTCTCTGATTGAGAATCATACTTAGGTAGCCTGGGTTTCACTGTTTGTTTGTGGGTGATTGTCTATGTTAGTTGCTTGTGTTCAGCACAGTTCTCATTTAGCTTCACGGTCGTTATTTGTTTAGATTTGGTACAGTTTATTTGGTGTTTCCGTCATCTATTAAACGATGCTGCCCTTTGGTCCACTTCTTACGACGATCGTGACAAATACTGTGTGGTTTCGTAGCGTAACCATTCACCAAGGTCAAGTCCAGCCTCTTCCCTCTGATCTGAGGGCGTTCTCTGGTTGAATTATATACTTCATACTTTACATTTGAATAATTGTCATTTAGATTGTGAAGGTTGAACCAAATTACAGTGATTTTTATGACACACATTTTTCAGGATTTAGGTCATTCTCACGTGACCCAAATTTCACATCAGGCAAGCCCACATGGGGTCTAGCTTGGGAACTGCTGCACTCTGTAATTGTTTTAAAGTCACCTTGGGCTCATGGTGAAATCCCTGAGTTAATAAGAAGGACGCCTGTATAATTGTAGTGACTGGGTGTATTGATACACCATCCAAAGTGGAATTAATAACTTCCTCATGCTCACAGAGATATTCATTTTGTGAGGCCATTGGAAAACTTCCTGGTCGTTGTCGTTGAATTTGTGTTTGCAATTCACAGCTCAACTGAGGGATCTTACATATAATTTGATGTGTGGGGTACAGAATGTAGGAAGTCATTCAAAATCATGTTACATGCACACGGAGTGAGTCCATGCAATGTATTATGGGACATGTTAAACATTTTACTCCTGAACATATCTAGGTTTGCCATAACAAAGGGTTGAATATTTGTATTTTTTACTAATTTGTAAAAATTCTGAGAAACATTATTCCTTTGACTTTGACATCATGGGTATTGTGTGTAAGCCAGTGACCAAAAACATCTACATGTAATCACTGTAACACAACAAAAATGTGGAAAAAAGTCAAGGGGTGTGAATACTTCTGCAGGCACTGCAGGTGAAATAAGGGTAAAATAATCAGCATAGTGATTAAAAGGTGGCTTCCCACTGAACAGGAGAAGTATTGTCTTAGACATCCCATAAACATGGTTACCGGGGTGATGTGTGAGGCCCTAAAGCTATGTGTATATCATTCTTGGTTGAATATATTACTTTATTTGCTCTCTATGGGTAAAAAATACCTTACATTTTCTGTCATTAA
>NW_025751554.1:0-14913 GCF_021184085.1 Oncorhynchus gorbuscha
AGCGGTGAATTTCAACCACAAAGACCGGAGAGGTTTTACAATAAACCTCGCAAAAGACGGGCACCTATTTTGGTAGACGAATAAAAAAAACTGAAAGCAGACATTGAATATCAACACACCCAGTCACTACCAAAGATTCAGAGGTCCGTCCTAACCGAGTTGCCAGAGAGGATGGAAACCGCTCAGGGATTTCACCATTAGGCCAAAGGTCACGGAGGAGTTCTTGAGATTCGCTGATTTCAAGCTACTGCTATTGTTGAAATACCAATGATACTAGGTGTTACTATGGCGATGTCGTCAAATCCACGTGTTACTATGGCGATGTCGTCAAATCCACTGATACCGCGTGTTACTATGGCGATGTTGTCAAATCCACTGATACCGCGTGTTACTATGGCGATGTTGTCAAATCCACTGATACCGCATGTTACTATGACGATGTCGTCAAATCCACTGATACTGCGTGTTACTATGGCGACTCAGCTATTTCCCTAGAAGGGTTTGATGGTGGTAATATGTGGTTCATAATAAAACTGTTGATCAAAGTTATTAGGTGTTTGATCAAAAACGAATGGGGCTCTGGTTAAAAGTAGTGCACTATGTAGGGAATAGGGTGACATTTGGTACATGGACATAATCAGATGTTCCTACAATAGGTATATATACACATATTTACACAAAACAAGTAGTGGCACTGAAAGACACGTTCTCCATCCCAAATGGCACCCTATTCCCTACACAGTACACTACTTCCATAGGGCCCTGGTCAAACGTAGTGCACTATGTAGGGAATAGGGTGCCATTTGAGATAGAAGCAGGCTCGTCATTATTAAAATGGAACATAATCACAAATTAGATTTACGCGGGAAAAAACACTGATTTCATTTAAAGTAGTCTACAAAAGAGCAATGTGGACGGAAGTGAGTGTGTGTGTGTGTGTGTGTGTGTGTGTGTGTGTATATAGACAGGCAGATTAGCAGTTCATCGTAGGGTTGTCATGACAGCAGCATCGCCACACTCTGAATCACTGTGGCAAGAAGAACACGAAGCAAGACTTCATTTGTTGTTTCGAGTCCTGATGTTGAAAACACACAGCCTTCTGTGATGGGGGAGGGGATGGACCCCCCCCCCAGGGCCTCGTCTGAGGAACCCCTTACAGTTCTCACAGCACCCCCCCAGGGCCTCGTCTGAGGAACCCCTTACAGTTCTCACAGCACCCCCCCCCCAGGGCCTCGTCTGAGGAACCCCTTACAGTTCTCACAGCACCCCCCCAGGGCCTCGTCTGAGGAACCCCTTACAGTTCTTACAGCACCCCCCCAGGGCCTCGCCTGAGGAACCCCTTACAGTTCTCACAGCACCCCCCCCCAGGGCCTCGTCTGAGGAACCCCTTACAGTTCTCACAGCACACCCCCCCAAGGAACCCCTTACAGTTCGTTACGGTCCAGTCCTTTACGGGAGATCTTGCTGGTTAAATCCTGCATGTGCTTCTTCATCTGAGAGAGAAAGAAAGAGAGAGAGAGGCGTTACAAGACATCTCTCTAGTCTTCTCTGCCAGGTTGTTGTCTCCCTCCTACCCTGTATCCCATCTCCCTGGTCTTCTCTGCCAGGTTATTGTCTCCCTGGTCTTCTCTGCCAGGTTATTGTCTCTCTAGTCTTCTCTGCCAGGTTATTGTCTCTCTCCTACCTTGTATCCCATCTCCCTGGTCTTCTCGGCCAGGTTATTGTATCTCTCCTGGTTTCTCAGGATGTGGTCGTTGTCTCCTAGAGCTTCTACATGTCTCAGCTTCTGGTGGGATAACTCCAACTGTTCCTGAGGAGGGGGTGAGGAGGCAGGGGGAGAGGGAGAGAGGCAGGGGGGAGAGGCAGGGGGAGAGAGAGAGAGCAGGGGGGAGAAGGAGGCAGGGGGAGAGGGAGAGAGGCAGGGGGAGAGGCAGGGGAGAGAGAGAGAGAGGCGGGGGGAGGAGGCAGGGGGAGAGAGAGAGAGAGGCAGGGGAAGGAGGCAGGGGGAGGGAGGAGGCGGGGAGAGGGAGAGAGAGGGCAGGAGGGAGGAGGGCAGGGAGGGAAGGGAGAGAGAGGGACAGGAGGGGAGAAGGAGAGAGAGAGGCAGGGGAGAAGGAGAGGCAGGGGAGAGGAGAGGCAGGGGGAGAAAAAGAGAGAGAAGAGAGCAGGAGAAAGGAAGAGAGCGAGGGAAAAGAGGAGAGAGAGCAGGGGAGAAGGAGAGAGAGGGAGGAGGCAGGGGAGAGAGGAAGGGAGGAGAAGAAGGGGAGAGGCTGGAGGGGGAGAGGGAGAGAGGCAGGGGGAGAGAGGGAGAGGGAAAGAGAGAGTGAGTGGTCCCTATCCCAAATGGACCCCTCGCCCCTAGGCACTGCTAGCAGTGGAAGCCACATATAGCTTACACCTGTCAAACCCTCTCAGATCTCCAAGTGCCTTAAGGGCGTATGGGTCCATTTGGGACATCAAGGGAGGTGAATAAGACAGGAAGTATTCAGACCCCTCGACTTGTCCACATGTTGTTACGTTACATCCTTATTCTAAAATGGAGTAACAACAATTCCTAAATCTTTGCAAATGTACACAAAATAAAAAACTGAAATACATTATTTATTCAAACCCTTCACTATGAGACTCTAAATTTAGCTCAGGTGCATCCTGTTTCCTATAATGACATCAAATACCTATAACGACAAAGTGAAAATAGGTTTTAAGAATTTTTGCAAATGTAAAACCCTATTTACATAAGTATTCCAGACCCTTACGCTATGACACTAGAAATTGAGCTCAGGTGCATCCTGTTTCCATTGATCATCCTTAGAGATGTTTCTTCAACTTGATTGGAGTCCACCTTTTGTACATTCAATTGATTGGACATGATTTGGAAAGAGCAAATCAAATCAAATCAAATTTATTATTTATATAGCCCTTCATACATCAGCTGATATCTCAAAGTGCTGTACAGAAACCCAGCCTAAAACCTGAAGCACCAAACAATGCAGGTGTAAGCACGGTGGCTAGGAAAAACTCCCTAGAAAGGCCAAAACTAGGAAGAAACCTAGGAGAGGAACCGGGCTATGTGGGGTGGCAGTCCTCTTCTGGCTGTGCAGGTAGAGATATAACAGGAGAACATGACCAAGATGTTCAAATGTTCATAAATGACCAGCATGGTCAAATAATAAGGCAGAACAGTTGAAACTGGAGCAGCAGCACAGTCAGATGGACTGGGGACAGCAAGAGCCATCATGTCAGGTAGTCCTGGGCACGGTCCTAGGGCTCAGGTCCTCCGAGAAGAGAAAGAAAAGAGAGAATTAGAGAGAGCATATGTGGGGTGGCCAGTCTCTTCTGGCTGTGCCAGGTGGAGATTATAACAGAACGTGGCCAAGATGTTCAAATGTTCATAAAATGACCAGCATGGTTGAATAATAGTAAGGCAGAACAGTTGAAACTGGAGCAGGAGCATGGCCAGGTGGACTGGGACAGCAAGGAGTCCTCATGTCAGGTAGTCCTGGGACATGGTCCCAGGCCCAGGCCAGTTGAAACTGGAGCAGCAGCATGGCCAGGTGGACTAGGGGACAGCAAGGAGTCATCATGTCTGCAGTCTGGGGCATGGTTCTAGGGCTCAGGTCCTCCGGGAGAGAGAGAAAGAAAGGAGAAGGGAGAATTAGAGAACGCACACTTAGATTTACACAGGACACCGAATAGGACAGGAGAAGTACTCCAGATAAACAAACTGACCCTAGCCCCCCGACACATAAACTACTGCAGCATAAATACTGGAGGCTGAGACAGGAGGGGTCAGGAGACACTGTGGCACACACCTGTCTATATAAGGTCCCACAGTTGACAGTGCATGTCAGAGTAAAAACCAAGCCATGAGGTCGAAGGAATTGTCCGTAGAGCCCCGAGACAGGGTTGTGTGGAGGCACAGATCTGGGGAAGGGTATCAAAACATTTCTGCAGCATTGAAGGTCCCCAAGAACACAGTGGCCTCCATCATTCTTAAATAGAAGTTTGGAACCACCAAGACTCTTCCTAGAGCTGGCCGCCCAGTCAAACTGACCAATCGGGAGAAGGGCCTTGGTGACCAAGAACCCGATGGTCACTCTGACAGAGCTCTAGAGTTCCTCTGTGGAGATGGGAGAACCTTCCAGAAGGACAACCATCTCTGCAGCACTCCACCAATCAGGCCTTTATGGTGGAGTGGCCAGACAGAAGCCACTCCTCAGTAAAAGGAACATGGCAGGCTGCTTGGAGTTAGCCAAACGGCATCTAAAGACTCTCAGACCATGAAAAACAAGTCTGTAGGAAACCTGGCAACATCCTACGGTGAAGCATGGAGGTGGCACCATCCCTACGGTGAAGCATGGAGGTGGCACCATCCTACGGTGAAGCATGGAGGTGGCACCATCCTACGGTGAAGCATGGAGGTGGCACCATCCCTACGGTGAAGCATGGAGGTGGCACCATCCTACGGTGAAGCATGGAGGTGGCACCATCCCTACGGTGAAGCATGGAGGTGGCACCATCCCCTACGATGAAGCATGGAGGTGGCACCATCCTACGATGAAGCATGGAGGTGGCACCATTCTAAGGTGACGCATGGAGGTGGCAGCATCATACGGTGGGGATGTTTTTCAGCGGCAGAGAACTGGGAGACTAGGTCAGGATCGAGCAAAGATGAACAGAGTAAAAAGTACAGAAGATCATGACAACCGGCTCCAGGCGCTCATGACCTCAGATTGGGGGTGAGAGGTTCACCTTCCAACAGGACAACGACCCCTAAGCACACCGCTAAGACAACGCAGGAGCGGCAGGGACAAGTCTATGAATGTCCTTGAGAGGCCCAGTCAGAGCCCGGACTTGAACATGATCAAACATCTCTGGAGAGACCCTGAAAAAAGCTGTGCAGTGACGCTCCCATCAACCTGACAGAGCTTGAGAGGATCTGCAGAGAAGAATGGGAGAAACTCCCCAAATACAGGTGTGCCAAGCTTGTATCGTCATACCCAGGAAGACTCGATGCTGTGATCGCTGCCAAAGGTGCTTCAACAAAGTAAAGTAAAATAAAGAGTAAATGGTCTGAATACTTATGTAAATGTCATATATATATATATTTTTTTTCTCATTAAAACAGTTTTTGCTTTGTCATTATGGGGTATTGTGATGTCATTAAGGGTATTGTGATGTCATTATGGGGTATTGTGATGTCATTATGGGGTATTGTGATGTCATTATGGGGTATTGTGATGTCATTATGGGAGTATTGTGATGTCATTATGGGGTATTGTGATGTCATTATGGGGTATTGTGATGTCATTATGGGGTATTGTGTATAGATCGGCAGGGAAAAAAACTGATTGATTAATGTGATATTGATTGGTTACCTGGTAGTGGCTGTGCTTCTCTACCTTGGTCTCAAAGTGCTTCAGTTCCTCTGATCTCACACACACACACAGGGAGAGACACACCCAAACCGGACAGAACATTATGATCCAGACTGTGAAAAGTGATCACTTTAAAGCAGATATGGAAACACACACACACACACACACACACACACACACACACACACACACACACACACACACACACACACACACACACACACACACACACACACACACACACCTTGAGCGATCCAGTTCATCCCCAGTCAGGTTGGCTCTCTGTGCCATCTCCACAGCTCTATCACCCTGGGCTCTTTAAACTCTGGAGAGGAGGGAGGGGACATCACAACTAGTCACAGTCTGTGTGTGTGTGTGTGTGTGTGTGTGTGTGTGTGTGTGTGTGTGTGTGTGTGTGTGTGTGTACCACCACTGTCTCGCTGAAGCCCTCGTGGCTGAGTTTCCTCAGGCGTTCAAAGCCCTGGTTCAGATCCCTACAAACACACACACACCATTAAAACACACACACAACCATTAAAACACACACACACACAGCGTTAATACACACCTCATCTTGTCCTTCAGGTGGTGTGTTTCTGATACAGGACATGTTCTTTAACTTCCCCTTCTAATGGAGAGATCACATTCTTATGGATCTCTATAGAGGGGAGGGGATGGAAGGAGGAGGAGGAGGGAGGGAGAGATGGGTGAGAGGAGGAGAGGAGAGAGAGGAGAGAGAGGGAGGAGGAGGAGGAGAGGAGGGAGGGGAGGGAGAGAGATGGGTGAGAGGGAGGAGAAGAGAGAGGAGGGGAGAGGAGGAGGAGGGGATGGAGAGGAGGGAGGGATGGAGAGAGATGGGTGAGAGGGATGGAGAAGAGAGGGGAGAGGGAGGAGGGGAGGGATGGAGAGGGAGGAGAGGAGAGGGATGGGTGAGGAGGAGGAGAGAGAGAGAGGAGGGGAGGAGAGGGAGAGGAGGGAGGAGGAGAGGAGGAGGAGAGGCAGAACGACAGACAAAAAAACAACAACTACATTATAATTCATCCTAAACCAAGTGACACTTCATCACTGGGTAACACTGACAATCACTAGGAGAGAGGAGAAGAGGAAATGAGAGAGAGAGGAAAGGAGAGGAGAGTAGAGAGACGAGAAGAGAGACGAGAAGAGAGGAGAGAGAGGAGAGAGGAGAGGAAGAGAAATGAGAGAGAGGAAAGGAGAGAGGAGAGTAGAGAGAGGCAGAAACGACAGACAAAGAAGAACGAGAACGAGCGTAAAAGCCTCTTCACCCTCCGTGCGGCTGACGGTATCCATGACGATGTTATACTCGCTGATCTTGTCCTTGTGGTGTTGAAACTCCCTCTTCAGACTCTGCATCTCCTCCTCTGAGAACTTACCAGAACTCTTAGCCTGTAGGGAAACACATTTCCATTACACTGTTAATATAATAATAATAATATATGCCATTTAGCAGACGCTTTTATCCAAAGCGACTTACAGTCATGTGTGCATACATTCTACGTATGGGTGGTCCCGGGGATCGAACCCACTACCCTGGCGTTACAAGCGCCATGCTCTACCAACTGAGCTACAAGTCGCCCCAAAATGGCTTCTTGGGTTGTAAACTGGGGTGAAATCCATAGAGGAAGAGAAACTGAGGACAAGTCGCCCCAAAATGTCTTCTTGGGTTGTAAACTGGGGTGAAATCCATAGAGGAAGAGAAACTGAGGACAAGTCGCCCCAAAATGGCTTCTTGGGTTGTAAACTGGGGTGAAAGCCAAAGAGGGAGAGAAACTGAGCACGCTCATCCCCAAAATGGACGCCGTTATACTGAAACTGGCCGTGCGTCCCAATCATATCACCTTTCTCCTGAAGTGTTCACTCCTTCACTACTTCCCACTAATCTGGTGGAGGCGTGGCCTGGTGGGAGTTATTACCATATTTCTGATCACTGATTTGAAAGGAAATGACTGGTAAGAGAAGAGAACAAGTCCCCCTCCCCTAGCCCACCAAAATGGACCCCCTCCATCTCACCTTATTCCACAGTTTGTCCAGTCTGGGGTCATCAAACATGTCTCCTTCTCTGATGTCATGGTCCTTCAGGTTGTTAGATTCTAGAGGTCTGGTGTCCTTCTTCCCATCCATCCCATACTTAGCCAGGATCACTGGGGTGGAGGGGAGACACAAAATGGGACGCCAGTTAACCATACTATCCCATACTTAGCCAGGATCACTGGGGTGGAGCGGAGGGAGACACAAAATGGACACGCCAGTTAACCATACTATCCCATACTTAGCCAGGATCACTGGGGTGGAGGGAGACACAAAATGGCATCCGATCACTGGGGTGGAGGGGAGACACAAAATGGGCGTTTCCACTCACTACCAAATATGGTGATGAGAGGAAGCCCAGTGGCTGGCGGTGGGGAAGGTGGAGATGGGAGGATTTTTGGCCGACGTTCTGCTCATTTTCTCGACGATTAAACATTTGATCTCGATACAGTTCTCTGTTCCCCAAAATGACAATCTGTTATGAACAGAGTGGACTAAGTTTTGTAGACTTCATCCATTGTTAAAGTTTTTTTTTAAAGTAAAATAGTTGTTTATAAAGAAGTTAATTAAGGGTTGGATTTAGTTATTGCACACATGCACTTCAGAGTAGGTGTTCCCTAACACAAATATGCAAATACATGCTAGAAAGAGCCAATAGGATCTCGCTAGCTCGTGCTTGGCTCTGCCCACTATGATTAATCCCCCATTGGAAATGACAGGCTGTGGTCCATCTTGGTTTTAGTTATAAAAACATATTTAATATTTAAGCAATAAGGCTCGAGGGGGGTGTGGTAGATGGAGAATATACCACGGCTAAGGGCTGTTCTTAGTTCTTATTAACAACTTCCCCAAGGCCCTTCACACCCCCACCACATTATAACAAGCCACACCCCCACCACATTATAACAAGCCACACCCCCACCACATTATAACAAGCCACACCCCCACCACATTATAACAAGCCACACCCCCCACCACATTATAACAAGCCACACCCCCCAGGCCACATTATAACAAGCCACACCCCCACCACATTATAACAAGCCACACCCCCACCACATTATAACAAGCCACACCCCCACCACATTATAACAAGCCACACCCCCCCCAAGGCCCTTCACACCCCCACCACATTATAACAAGCCACACCCCCACCACATTATAACAAGCCACACCCCCACCACATTATAACAAGCCACACCCCTTCAAGGCCCTTCACACCCCCACCACATTATAACAAGCCACACCCCCACCACATTATAACAAGCCCCACCCCTTCCCCAAGGCTTTCACCCCCCCACCACATTATAACAAGCCACACCCCTTCCCCAAGGCTTTCACCCCCCACCACATTATAACAAGCCACACCCCTTCCCCAAGGCTTTCACCCCCACCACATTATAACAGGCCACACCCCTTCCCCAAAACCAACTGTTTATAAAGCAGCTGTGTCTCTCTAGAAAACCAACAGTTTATAAAGCAGCTCTGTCTCTCTCTAGAAAACCAACTGTTTATAAAGCAGCTCTGTCTCTCTCTAGAAAACCAACTGTTTATAAAGCAGCTCTGTCTCTCTCTAGAAAACCAACTGTTTATAAAGCAGCTCTGTCTCTCTAGAAAACCAAATGTTTATAAAGCAGCTCTGTCTCTCTCTAGAAAACCAACTGTTTATAAAGCAGCTCTGTCTCTCTCTAGAAAACCAACTGTTTATAAAGCAGCTCTGTCTCTCTAGAAAACCTACTGTTTATAAAGCTCCATCAGTCAGGTAGGTAGTTTAAGTAGTGTTATTTACACCACTCCTCCCTTCTTGTCCTTCTCTCTCGCTCCATCAGTCAGGTAGGGAGTTTAAGTAGTTATTTAAAACCCTTCTAGTCTCCCCCCCATCCTCTCTCTCACCATAGAAGCTGCATTGGTAGACTGTTCTCTCTCTCCACCCACCCTCTCCATCCCTCTCTCACCGTTGAAGCCACGTCGTAGCTTGGTCCCCCCTCTCTCTCACCGTTGAAGCCACGTCGTAGCTTGGTCCCCCCCCTCTCTCACCGTTGAAGCCACGTCGTAGCTTGGTCCCCCCCTCTCTCACCGTTGAAGCCACGCCGTAGCTTGCCCCCCCCGTCTCACCGTTGAAGCCACGTCGTAGCTTGGCCCCCCCCCTCCTCTCACCGTTGAAGCCACGTCGTAGCTTGCCTCCCCTCCCCCCCCTCCCCCTCCCTCTCTCACCGTCGAAGCCACGTCGTAGCTTGCCCCCCCTCTCACCCTCTCACCGTCGAAGCCACGTCGTAGCTTGCCCCCCCCCCCCTCTCACTGTTGAAGCCACGTCGTAGCTTGGCCCCCTCTCACCCTCTCACCGTTGAAGCCACGTCGTAGCTTGCCCCCCCCCCTCTCTCTCACTGTTGAAGCCACGTCGCAGTCGGCTTCCCCCCCTCTCACCGTTGAAGCCACGTCGTAGCTTGCCCACCCCCCTCTCACCCTCTCACCGTCGAAGCCACGTCGTAGCTTGGCCTCCCCCCTCTCTCTCACTGTTGAAGCCACGTCGTAGCTCGGCCTCCCCCTCCTCTCTCACCGTTGAAGACACGTCGTAGCTTGCCCTCCCCTCTCACCGTTGAAGCCACGTCGTAGCTTGGCCCCCCCTCTCTCTCACCGTTGAAGCCACGTCGTAGCTTGGCCTCCCACCCCCTCCCTCACCTCACCGCCCCCCCCTCCTCCTCTCTCACCGTTGAAGCCACGTCGTAGCTTGCCCCCCCCCCTCCTCTCTCACCGTTGAAGCCACGTCGTAGCTTGGCCTCCCCCCCCTCCCCTCTCACCGTTGAAGCCACGTCGTAGCTTGGCCTCCCCCTCCTCTCACCCGTTGAAGCCACGTCGTAGCTTGGCCCCCCCTCCTCCTCTCTCACCCTCCTCCTCTCTCACCGTTGAAGCCACGTCGTAGCTTGGCCTCCCCCCCCCCTCTCTCACCGTTGAAGCCAAGCTTGGCCTCCCCCCTCCTCTCCACCGTTGAAGCCACGTCGTAGCTTGGCCCCCCCCCTCTCTCACCGTTGAAGCCACGTCGTAGCTTGGCCTCTCTCTCTCCATTCTCATCCATCCCTTCTGCCTTAGACTTCTTCCACTGTAGTTCATCTTTCTCCTGGATCTTCAGATCACTGTGGAGCTCTCACTGGGGGTAACTGCATCTAGAGGAAGGAAGGAGAGAGAGAGACTGGTGTTAGACTGGAGCACTGGGGGTAACTGCATCTAGAGTTGAACATCTAACTGCATCCTAGAGGAAGGAGAGAGAGACTGGTGTTAGACTGGAGCACTGGGGGTAACTGCATCTAGAGGAAGGAAGGAGAGAGAGACTGGTGTTAGACTGGAGCACTGGGGGTAACTGCATCTAGAGGAAGGAAGGAGAGAGACTGGTGTTAGACTGGAGCACTGGGGGTAACTGCATCTAGAGGAAGGGAGAGAGAGAGACTGGTGTTAGACTGGAGCACTGGGGGTAACTGCATCTAGAGGAAGGAGACTGGTGTTAGACTGGAGCACTGGGGGTAACTGCATCTAGAGGAAGGAGAGAGAGAGACTGGTGTTAGACTGGAGCACTGGGGGTAACTGCATCTAGAGGAAGGAAGGAGAGAGACTGGTGTTAGACTGGAGCACTGGGGGTAACTGCATCTAGAGGAAGGAAGGAGAGAGAGAGACTGGTGTTAGACTGGAGCACTGGGGGTAACTGCATCTAGAGGAAGGAAGGAGAGAGAGAGACTGGTGTTAGACTGGAGCACTGGGGGTAACTGCATCTAGAGGAAGGAGAGAGACTGGTGTTAGACTGGAGCACTGGGGGTAACTGCATCTAGAGGAAGGAAGGAGAGAGAGAGACTGGTGTTAGACTGGAGCACTGGGGGTAACTGCATCTAGAGGAAGGAAGGAGAGAGAGAGACTGGTGTTAGACTGGAGCACTGGGGGTAACTGCATCTAGAGGAAGGAAGGAGAGAGACTGGTGTTAGACTGGAGCACTGGGGGTAACTGCATCTAGAGGAAGGAAGGAGAGAGACTGGTGTTAGACTGGAGCACTGGGGGTAACTGCATCTAGAGGAAGGAAGGAGAGAGACTGGTGTTAGACTGGAGCACTGGGGGTAACTGCATCTAGAGGAAGGAGAGAGAGAGACTGGTGTTAGACTGGAGCACTGGGGGTAACTGCATCTAGAGGAAGGAGAGAGAGAGACTGGTGTTAGACTGGAGCACTGGGGGTAACTGCATCTAGAGGAAGGAGAGAGAGAGACTGGTGTTAGACTGGAGCACTGGGGTAACTGCATCTAGAGGAAGGAGAGAGAGAGACTGGTGTTAGACTGGAGCACTGGGGGTAACTGCATCTAGAGGAAGGAGAGAGACTGGTGTTAGACTGGAGCACTGGGGGTAACTGCATCTAGAGGAAGGAGAGAGAGAGACTGGTGTTAGACTGGAGCACTGGGGGTAACTGCATCTAGAGGAAGGAGAGAGAGACTGGTGTTAGACTGGAGCACTGGGGGTAACTGCATCTAGAGGAAGGAGAGAGAGAGACTGGTGTTAGACTGGAGCACTGGGGGTAACTGCATCTAGAGGAAGGAAGGAGAGAGACTGGTGTTAGACTGGAGCACTGGGGGTAACTGCATCTAGAGGAAGGAAGGAGAGAGACTGGTGTTAGACTGGAGCACTGGGGGTAACTGCATCTAGAGGAAGGAAGGAGAGAGACTGGTGTTAGACTGGAGCACTGGGGGTAACTGCATCTAGAGGAAGGAAGGAGAGAGACTGGTGTTAGACTGGAGCACTGGGGGTAACTGCATCTAGAGGAAGGAAGGAGAGAGACTGGTGTTAGACTGGAGCACTGGGGGTAACTGCATCTAGAGGAAGGGCAGGAGAGAGACTGGTGTTAGACTGGAGCACTGGGGGTAACTGCATCTAGAGGAAGGAAGGAGAGAGACTGGTGTTAGACTGGAGCACTGGGGGTAACTGCATCTAGAGGAAGGAAGGAGAGAGACTGGTGTTAGACTGGAGCACTGGGGGTAACTGCATCTAGAGGAAGGAGAGAGAGAGACTGGTGTTAGACTGGAGCACTGGGGGTAACTGCATCTAGAGGAAGGAAGAGAGAGAGACTGGTGTTAGACTGGAGCACTGGGGGTAACTGCATCTAGAGGAAGGAAGGAGAGAGACTGGTGTTAGACTGGAGCACTGGGGGTAACTGCATCTAGAGGAAGGAAGGAGAGAGACTGGTGTTAGACTGGAGCACTGGGGGTAACTGCATCTAGAGGAAGGAAGGAGAGAGACTGGTGTTAGACTGGAGCACTGGGGGTACTGCATCTAGAGGAAGGAGAGAGACTGGTGTTAGACTGGAGCACTGGGGGTAACTGCATCTAGAGGAAGGAGAGAGAGACTGGTGTTAGACTGGAGCACTGGGGGTAACTGTATCTAGAGGAAGGAAGGAGAGAGAGACTGGTGTTAGACTGGAGCACTGGGGGTAACTGCATCTAGAGGAAGGAAGGAGAGAGACTGGTGTTAGACTGGAGCACTGGGGGTAACTGCATCTAGAGGAAGAAGATAGAGAGACTGGTGTTAGACTGGAGCACTGGGGGTAACTGCATCTAGAGGAAGGAGAGAGACTGGTGTTAGACTGGAGCACTGGGGTAACTGCATCTAGAGGAAGGAAGGAGAGAGACTGGTGTTAGACTGGAGCACTGGGGGTAACTGCATCTAGAGGAAGGAAGGAGAGAGACTGGTGTTAGACTGGAGCACTGGGGGTAACTGCATCTAGAGGAAGGAAGGAGAGAGACTGGTGTTAGACTGGAGCACTGGGGGTAACTGCATCTAGAGGAAGGAGAGAGACTGGTGTTAGACTGGAGCACTGGGGGTAACTGCATCTAGAGGAAGGAAGGAGAGAGACTGGTGTTAGACTGGAGCACTGGGGGTAACTGCATCTAGAGGAAGGAGAGAGAGAGACTGGTGTTAGACTGGAGCACTGGGGGTAACTGCATCTAGAGGAAGGAAGGAGAGAGACTGGTGTTAGACTGGAGCACTGGGGGTAACTGCATCTAGAAGGAAGGAGAGAGACTGGTGTTAGACTGGAGCACTGGGGGTAACTGCATCTAGAGGAAGGAGAGAAACTGGTGTTAGACTGGAGCACTGGGGGTAACTGCATCTAGAGGAAGGAAGGAGAGAGACTGGTGTTAGACTGGAGCACTGGGGGTAACTGCATCTAGAGGAAGGAGAGAGACTGGTGTTAGACTGGAGCACTGGGGGTAACTGCATCTAGAGGAAAGGAAGGAAAGACAGAGGGAGAGGGGGAACTGACAGGGGATAGACAGCACTGGGGGTAATGAGAGAGACTGGGGATGGAGAGGAAAGGAGGGAAAGACTGGTGAGAGGGATGGAGGAGGGAAAGACAGAGAGGATGGAGGAGGGAAAGTGAGAGGGATGGACTGGAGGGAAAGACAGAGAGAGGGATGGAGGACTGGGTTAGAAGCAGGGATGGAGGAAGGAAAGACAGAGAGGATGGAGGAGGGAAAGACAGAGAGGATGGAGGAGACTGGAAAGACAGAGGATGGAGGAGGGAAAGACAGAGAGGGATGGAGGATTTGGGAAAGTGAGAGGATGGAGGAGGAAAGACAGAGAGGATGGAGGGGGGTAACTGCATCAGAAGGACAGACTGGAGCACTGGGGGGAGTATCTAGGATGGAGAGAGGGAAAGACAGAGGATGGAGGAGGGAAAGGGAGAGGAGGGGACAGAGGAGGAGAGGAGGGAAAGACAGAGGATGGAGGAGGGAAAGACAGAGGATGGAGAGAGGGAAAGGAGGGATGGAGCACTGAGGGAAAAACTAGAGGATGGAGGAGGGAAAGACAGAGGATGGGGTAACTGACAGAGAGGATGGAGGAAGAAAGACAGAGTTAGGATGGAGGAGGGAAAGACAGAGAAGGATGGAGGAGGGTTAGACTGGAGGATGGGGGTAACTGGAAGAGGAAGGAGAGAGACTGGTGTTAGGGGGATGGGAAGGGGAGGGAAAGACTGGAGCACTGGGGGTAACTGGAGGAGGGAAAGACAGAGGATGGAGCACTGGGGGAACTGCATCTAGAGGAGGATGGAGAGAGGTGTTAGACAGAGGTAACTGCATCTAGAGGGAGGGAAAGACTGGTGTTAGATGGAGCACTGAGGGTAAAGATCAGAGGAGGATGGAAACTGGTGTTAGACTGTTACCTAAAGTAACTGCATCTAGAGGAAGGAAGGAGAGAGACTGGTGCGAGACTGGAGCACTGGGGGTAACTGACAGAGGAAGGAGAGAGACTGGTGTTAGACTGGAGCACTGAGGGTAACTGGAGGAGGGAAAGACAGATAGGGATGGAGGAGGGAAAGACGAGAGGATGGAGGAGGGAAAGACAGAGAGGATGGAGGAGGGAAAGACAGAGAGGATGGAGGAGGGAAAGAGAGAGGATGGAGGAGGGAAAGGTGAGAGGGATGGAGGAGGGAAAGACAGAGAGGATGGAGGAGGGAAGGGGGAGG
>NW_025751555.1:0-14908 GCF_021184085.1 Oncorhynchus gorbuscha
TATAGGACCTGATCTGTCCAGAGTCATGTTGACTCTATAGGACCTGATCTGTCTCATGTTGACTCTATAGGACCTGATCTGTCTCATGTTGACTCTGGGACTTCTGCTCTCAGAGACATGTTGACTCTATAGGACCTGATCTGTCTCATGTTGACTCTATAGGACCTGATCTGTCTCATGTTGACTCTATAGGACCTGATCTGTCTCATGTTGACTCTATAGGACCTGATCTGTCTCATGTTGACTCTATAGGACCTGATCTGTCTCAGAGACATGTTGACTCTATAGGACCTGATCTGTCTCATGTTGACTCTATAGGACCTGATCTGTCTCATGTTGACTCTATAGGACCTGATCTGTCTCATGTTGACTCTATAGGACCTGATCTGTCTCATGTTGACTCTATAGGACCTGATCTGTCTCATGTTGACTCTATAGGACCTGATCTGTCTCATGTTGACTCTATAGGACCTGATCTGTCTCATGTTGACTCTATAGGACCTGATCTGTCTCATGTTGACTCTATAGGACCTGATCTGTCTCAGAGACATGTTGACTCTATAGGACCTGATCTGTCTCATGTTGACTCTATAGGACCTGATCTGTCTCATGTTGACTCTATAGGACCTGATCTGTCTCATGTTGACTCTATAGGACCTGATCTGTCTCATGTTGACTCTATAGGACCTGATCTGTCTCATGTTGACTCTATAGGACCTGATCTGTCTCATGTTGACTCTATAGGACCTGATCTGTCTCATGTTGACTCTATAGGACCTGATCTGTCTCATGTTGACTCTATAGGACCTGATCTGTCTCATGTTGACTCTATAGGACCTGATCTGTCTCGAACATGTTGACTCTATAGGACCTGATCTGTCTCATGTTGACTCTATAGGACCTGATCTGTCTCATGTTGACTCTATAGGACCTGATCTGTCTCATGTTGACTCTATAGGACCTGATCTGTCTCATGTTGACTCTATAGGACCTGATCTGTCTCATGTTGACTCTATAGGACCTGATCTGTCTCAGACATGTTGACTCTATAGGACCTGATCTGTCTCATGTTGACTCTATAGGACCTGATCTGTCTCATGTTGACTCTATAGGACCTGATCTGTCTCATGTTGACTCTATAGGACCTGATCTGTCTCATGTTGACTCTATAGGACCTGATCTGTCTCAGAGACATGTTGACTCTATAGGACCTGATCTGTCTCATGTTGACTCTATAGGACCTGATCTGTCTCATGTTGACTCTATAGGACCTGATCTGTCTCATGTTGACTCTATAGGACCTGATCTGTCTCATGTTGACTCTATAGGACCTGATCTGTCTCATGTTGACTCTATAGGACCTGATCTGTCTCATGTTGACTCTATAGGACCTGATCTGTCTCATGTTGACTCTATAGGACCTGATCTGTCTCATGTTGACTCTATAGGACCTGATCTGTCTCATGTTGACTCTATAGGACCTGATCTGTCTCATGTTGACTCTATAGGACCTGATCTGTCTCATGTTGACTCTATAGGACCTGATCTGTCTCATGTTGACTCTATAGGACCTGATCTGTCTCATGTTGACTCTATAGGACCTGATCTGTCTCATGTTGACTCTATAGGACCTGATCTGTCTCATGTTGACTCTATAGGACCTGATCTGTCTCAGAGACATGTTGACTCTATAGGACCTGATCTGTCTCATGTTGACTCTATAGGACCTGATCTGTCTCAGACATGTTGACTCTATAGGACCTGATCTGTCTCATGTTGACTCTATAGGACCTGATCTGTCTCATGTTGACTCTATAGGACCTGATCTGTCTCATGTTGACTCTATAGGACCTGATCTGTCTCATGTTGACTCTATAGGACCTGATCTGTCTCATGTTGACTCTATAGGACCTGATCTGTCTCATGTTGACTCTATAGGACCTGATCTGTCTCATGTTGACTCTATAGGACCTGATCTGTCTCATGTTGACTCTATAGGACCTGATCTGTCTCATGTTGACTCTATAGGACCTGATCTGTCTCATGTTGACTCTATAGGACCTGATCTGTCTCAGAGACATGTTGACTCTATAGGACCTGATCTGTCTCATGTTGACTCTATAGGACCTGATCTGTCTCATGTTGACTCTATAGGACCTGATCTGTCTCATGTTGACTCTATAGGACCTGATCTGTCTCATGTTGACTCTATAGGACCTGATCTGTCTCATGTTGACTCTATAGGACCTGATCTGTCTCATGTTGACTCTATAGGACCTGATCTGTCTCATGTTGACTCTATAGGACCTGATCTGTCTCATGTTGACTCTATAGGACCTGATCTGTCTCAGAGACATGTTGACTCTATAGGACCTGATCTGTCTCAGAGACATGTTGACTCTATAGGACCTGATCTGTCTCATGTTGACTCTATAGGACCTGATCTGTCTCCATGTTGACTCTATAGGACCTGATCTGTCTCAGAGACATGTTGACTCTATAGGACCTGATCTGTCTCATGTTGACTCTATAGGACCTGATCTGTCTCATGTTGACTCTATAGGACCTGATCTGTCTCATGTTGACTCTATAGGACCTGATCTGTCTCATGTTGACTCTATAGGACCTGATCTGTCTCATGTTGACTCTATAGGACCTGATCTGTCTCATGTTGACTCTATAGGACCTGATCTGTCTCATGTTGACTCTATAGGACCTGATCTGTCTCATGTTGACTCTATAGGACCTGATCTGTCTCATGTTGACTCTATAGGACCTGATCTGTCTCATGTTGACTCTATAGGACCTGATCTGTCTCATGTTGACTCTATAGGACCTGATCTGTCTCATGTTGACTCTATAGGACCTGATCTGTCTCATGTTGACTCTATAGGACCTGATCTGTCTCAGAACATGTTGACTCTATAGGACCTGATCTGTCTCATGTTGACTCTATAGGACCTGATCTGTCTCATGTTGACTCTATAGGACCTGATCTGTCTCATGTTGACTCTATAGGACCTGATCTGTCTCATGTTGACTCTATAGGACCTGATCTGTCTCAGAGACATGTTGACTCTATAGGACCTGATCTGTCTCAGAGACATGTTGACTCTATAGGACCTGATCTGTCTCATGTTGACTCTATAGGACCTGATCTGTCTCATGTTGACTCTATAGGACCTGATCTGTCTCATGTTGACTCTATAGGACCTGATCTGTCTCAGAGACATGTTGACTCTATAGGACCTGATCTGTCTCAGAGACATGTTGACTCTATAGGACCTGATCTGTCTCATGTTGACTCTATAGGACCTGATCTGTCTCAGAGACATGTTGACTCTATAGGACCTGATCTGTCTCATGTTGACTCTATAGGACCTGATCTGTCTCATGTTGACTCTATAGGACCTGATCTGTCTCATGTTGACTCTATAGGACCTGATCTGTCTCATGTTGACTCTATAGGACCTGATCTGTCTCATGTTGACTCTATAGGACCTGATCTGTCTCATGTTGACTCTATAGGACCTGATCTGTCTCATGTTGACTCTATAGGACCTGATCTGTCTCATGTTGACTCTATAGGACCTGATCTGTCTCATGTTGACTCTATAGGACCTGATCTGTCTCATGTTGACTCTATAGGACCTGATCTGTCTCATGTTGACTCTATAGGACCTGATCTGTCTCATGTTGACTCTATAGGACCTGATCTGTCTCAGAGACATGTTGACTCTATAGGACCTGATCTGTCTCATGTTGACTCTATAGGACCTGATCTGTCTCATGTTGACTCTATAGGACCTGATCTGTCTCATGTTGACTCTATAGGACCTGATCTGTCTCATGTTGACTCTATAGGACCTGATCTGTCTCATGTTGACTCTATAGGACCTGATCTGTCTCATGTTGACTCTATAGGACCTGATCTGTCTCATGTTGACTCTATAGGACCTGATCTGTCTCATGTTGACTCTATAGGACCTGATCTGTCTCATGTTGACTCTATAGGACCTGATCTGTCTCATGTTGACTCTATAGGACCTGATCTGTCTCATGTTGACTCTATAGGACCTGATCTGTCTCATGTTGACTCTATAGGACCTGATCTGTCTCATGTTGACTCTATAGGACCTGATCTGTCTCAAGATGTTGACTCTATAGGACCTGATCTGTCTCATGTTGACTCTATAGGACCTGATCTGTCTCATGTTGACTCTATAGGACCTGATCTGTCTCATGTTGACTCTATAGGACCTGATCTGTCTCATGTTGACTCTATAGGACCTGATCTGTCTCATGTTGACTCTATAGGACCTGATCTGTCTCATGTTGACTCTATAGGACCTGATCTGTCTCATGTTGACTCTATAGGACCTGATCTGTCTCATGTTGACTCTATAGGACCTGATCTGTCTCATGTTGACTCTATAGGACCTGATCTGTCTCATGTTGACTCTATAGGACCTGATCTGTCTCATGTTGACTCTATAGGACCTGATCTGTCTCCATGTTGACTCTATAGGACCTGATCTGTCTCATGTTGACTCTATAGGACCTGATCTGTCTCATGTTGACTCTATAGGACCTGATCTGTCTCATGTTGACTCTATAGGACCTGATCTGTCTCATGTTGACTCTATAGGACCTGATCTGTCTCATGTTGACTCTATAGGACCTGATCTGTCTCATGTTGACTCTATAGGACCTGATCTGTCTCATGTTGACTCTATAGGACCTGATCTGTCTCAGAGACATGTTGACTCTATAGGACCTGATCTGTCTCATGTTGACTCTATAGGACCTGATCTGTCTCAGAGACATGTTGACTCTATAGGACCTGATCTGTCTCATGTTGACTCTATAGGACCTGATCTGTCTCATGTTGACTCTATAGGACCTGATCTGTCTCATGTTGACTCTATAGGACCTGATCTGTCTCATGTTGACTCTATAGGACCTGATCTGTCTCATGTTGACTCTATAGGACCTGATCTGTCTCAGAGACATGTTGACTCTATAGGACCTGATCTGTCTCCATGTTGACTCTATAGGACCTGATCTGTCTCATGTTGACTCTATAGGACCTGATCTGTCTCATGTTGACTCTATAGGACCTGATCTGTCTCAGAGACATGTTGACTCTATAGGACCTGATCTGTCTCATGTTGACTCTATAGGACCTGATCTGTCTCATGTTGACTCTATAGGACCTGATCTGTCTCATGTTGACTCTATAGGACCTGATCTGTCTCATGTTGACTCTATAGGACCTGATCTGTCTCATGTTGACTCTATAGGACCTGATCTGTCTCAGAGACATGTTGACTCTATAGGACCTGATCTGTCTCATGTTGACTCTATAGGACCTGATCTGTCTCATGTTGACTCTATAGGACCTGATCTGTCTCATGTTGACTCTATAGGACCTGATCTGTCTCATGTTGACTCTATAGGACCTGATCTGTCTCATGTTGACTCTATAGGACCTGATCTGTCTCAGAGACATGTTGACTCTATAGGACCTGATCTGTCTCATGTTGACTCTATAGGACCTGATCTGTCTCATGTTGACTCTATAGGACCTGATCTGTCTCAGAGACATGTTGACTCTATAGGACCTGATCTGTCTCATGTTGACTCTATAGGACCTGATCTGTCTCATGTTGACTCTATAGGACCTGATCTGTCTCATGTTGACTCTATAGGACCTGATCTGTCTCATGTTGACTCTATAGGACCTGATCTGTCTCATGTTGACTCTATAGGACCTGATCTGTCTCAGAGACATGTTGACTCTATAGGACCTGATCTGTCTCATGTTGACTCTATGGACCTGATCTGTCTCATGTTGACTCTATAGGACCTGATCTGTCTCATGTTGACTCTATAGGACCTGATCTGTCTCATGTTGACTCTATAGGACCTGATCTGTCTCAGAACATGTTGACTCTATAGGACCTGATCTGTCTCATGTTGACTCTATAGGACCTGATCTGTCTCATGTTGACTCTATAGGACCTGATCTGTCTACATGTTGACTCTATAGGACCTGATCTGTCTCATGTTGACTCTATAGGACCTGATCTGTCTCATGTTGACTCTATAGGACCTGATCTGTCTCATGTTGACTCTATAGGACCTGATCTGTCTCATGTTGACTCTATAGGACCTGATCTGTCTCATGTTGACTCTATAGGACCTGATCTGTCTCATGTTGACTCTATAGGACCTGATCTGTCTCATGTTGACTCTATAGGACCTGATCTGTCTCATGTTGACTCTATAGGACCTGATCTGTCTCATGTTGACTCTATAGGACCTGATCTGTCTCATGTTGACTCTATAGGACCTGATCTGTCTCATGTTGACTCTATAGGACCTGATCTGTCTCATGTTGACTCTATAGGACCTGATCTGTCTCATGTTGACTCTATAGGACCTGATCTGTCTCATGTTGACTCTATAGGACCTGATCTGTCTCATGTTGACTCTATAGGACCTGATCTGTCTCATGTTGACTCTATAGGACCTGATCTGTCTCATGTTGACTCTATAGGACCTGATCTGTCTCATGTTGACTCTATAGGACCTGATCTGTCTCATGTTGACTCTATAGGACCTGATCTGTCTCATGTTGACTCTATAGGACCTGATCTGTCTCATGTTGACTCTATAGGACCTGATCTGTCTCATGTTGACTCTATAGGACCTGATCTGTCTCATGTTGACTCTATAGGACCTGATCTGTCTCATGTTGACTCTATAGGACCTGATCTGTCTCATGTTGACTCTATAGGACCTGATCTGTCTCATGTTGACTCTATAGGACCTGATCTGTCTCATGTTGACTCTATAGGACCTGATCTGTCTCAGAGACATGTTGACTCTATAGGACCTGATCTGTCTCATGTTGACTCTATAGGACCTGATCTGTCTCATGTTGACTCTATAGGACCTGATCTGTCTCATGTTGACTCTATAGGACCTGATCTGTCTCATGTTGACTCTATAGGACCTGATCTGTCTCATGTTGACTCTATAGGACCTGATCTGTCTCATGTTGACTCTATAGGACCTGATCTGTCTCATGTTGACTCTATAGGACCTGATCTGTCTCATGTTGACTCTATAGGACCTGATCTGTCTCATGTTGACTCTATAGGACCTACTGATCTGTCTCATGTTGACTCTATAGGACCTGATCTGTCTCATGTTGACTCTATAGGACCTGATCTGTCTCAGAGACATGTTGACTCTATAGGACCTGATCTGTCTCATGTTGACTCTATAGGACCTGATCTGTCTCATGTTGACTCTATAGGACCTGATCTGTCTCATGTTGACTCTATAGGACCTGATCTGTCTCATGTTGACTCTATAGGACCTGATCTGTCTCATGTTGACTCTATAGGACCTGATCTGTCTCATGTTGACTCTATAGGACCTGATCTGTCTCATGTTGACTCTATAGGACCTGATCTGTCTCATGTTGACTCTATAGGACCTGATCTGTCTCATGTTGACTCTATAGGACCTGATCTGTCTCAGAGACATGTTGACTCTATAGGACCTGATCTGTCTCATGTTGACTCTATAGGACCTGATCTGTCTCATGTTGACTCTATAGGACCTGATCTGTCTCATGTTGACTCTATAGGACCTGATCTGTCTCATGTTGACTCTATAGGACCTGATCTGTCTCATGTTGACTCTATAGGACCTGATCTGTCTCATGTTGACTCTATAGGACCTGATCTGTCTCAGAGACATGTTGACTCTATAGGACCTGATCTGTCTCATGTTGACTCTATAGGACCTGATCTGTCTCATGTTGACTCTATAGGACCTGATCTGTCTCATGTTGACTCTATAGGACCTGATCTGTCTCATGTTGACTCTATAGGACCTGATCTGTCTCATGTTGACTCTATAGGACCTGATCTGTCTCATGTTGACTCTATAGGACCTGATCTGTCTCAAGACATGTTGACTCTATAGGACCTGATCTGTCTCATGTTGACTCTATAGGACCTGATCTGTCTCATGTTGACTCTATAGGACCTGATCTGTCTCATGTTGACTCTATAGGACCTGATCTGTCTCATGTTGACTCTATAGGACCTGATCTGTCTCATGTTGACTCTATAGGACCTGATCTGTCTCATGTTGACTCTATAGGACCTGATCTGTCTCATGTTGACTCTATAGGACCTGATCTGTCTCATGTTGACTCTATAGGACCTGATCTGTCTCATGTTGACTCTATAGGACCTGATCTGTCTCATGTTGACTCTATAGGACCTGATCTGTCTCATGTTGACTCTATAGGACCTGATCTGTCTCATGTTGACTCTATAGGACCTGATCTGTCTCATGTTGACTCTATAGGACCTGATCTGTCTCATGTTGACTCTATAGGACCTGATCTGTCTCATGTTGACTCTATAGGACCTGATCTGTCTCATGTTGACTCTATAGGACCTGATCTGTCTCATGTTGACTCTATAGGACCTGATCTGTCTCATGTTGACTCTATAGGACCTGATCTGTCTCATGTTGACTCTATAGGACCTGATCTGTCTCAGAGACATGTTGACTCTATAGGACCTGATCTGTCTCATGTTGACTCTATAGGACCTGATCTGTCTCATGTTGACTCTATAGGACCTGATCTGTCTCAGAGACATGTTGACTCTATAGGACCTGATCTGTCTCATGTTGACTCTATAGGACCTGATCTGTCTCATGTTGACTCTATAGGACCTGATCTGTCTCATGTTGACTCTATAGGACCTGATCTGTCTCATGTTGACTCTATAGGACCTGATCTGTCTCAGAGACATGTTGACTCTATAGGACCTGATCTGTCTCATGTTGACTCTATAGGACCTGATCTGTCTCATGTTGACTCTATAGGACCTGATCTGTCTCATGTTGACTCTATAGGACCTGATCTGTCTCATGTTGACTCTATAGGACCTGATCTGTCTCATGTTGACTCTATAGGACCTGATCTGTCTCATGTTGACTCTATAGGACCTGATCTGTCTCATGTTGACTCTATAGGACCTGATCTGTCTCATGTTGACTCTATAGGACCTGATCTGTCTCATGTTGACTCTATAGGACCTGATCTGTCTCATGTTGACTCTATAGGACCTGATCTGTCTCATGTTGACTCTATAGGACCTGATCTGTCTCATGTTGACTCTATAGGACCTGATCTGTCTCATGTTGACTCTATAGGACCTGATCTGTCTCATGTTGACTCTATAGGACCTGATCTGTCTCGACATGTTGACTCTATAGGACCTGATCTGTCTCATGTTGACTCTATAGGACCTGATCTGTCTCATGTTGACTCTATAGGACCTGATCTGTCTCATGTTGACTCTATAGGACCTGATCTGTCTCATGTTGACTCTATAGGACCTGATCTGTCTCATGTTGACTCTATAGGACCTGATCTGTCTCATGTTGACTCTATAGGACCTGATCTGTCTCATGTTGACTCTATAGGACCTGATCTGTCTCAGAGACATGTTGACTCTATAGGACCTGATCTGTCTCATGTTGACTCTATAGGACCTGATCTGTCTCAGAGACATGTTGACTCTATAGGACCTGATCTGTCTCATGTTGACTCTATAGGACCTGATCTGTCTCATGTTGACTCTATAGGACCTGATCTGTCTCATGTTGACTCTATAGGACCTGATCTGTCTCATGTTGACTCTATAGGACCTGATCTGTCTCATGTTGACTCTATAGGACCTGATCTGTCTCATGTTGACTCTATAGGACCTGATCTGTCTCATGTTGACTCTATAGGACCTGATCTGTCTCATGTTGACTCTATAGGACCTGATCTGTCTCATGTTGACTCTATAGGACCTGATCTGTCTCATGTTGACTCTATAGGACCTGATCTGTCTCATGTTGACTCTATAGGACCTGATCTGTCTCATGTTGACTCTATAGGACCTGATCTGTCTCATGTTGACTCTATAGGACCTGATCTGTCTCATGTTGACTCTATAGGACCTGATCTGTCTCATGTTGACTCTATAGGACCTGATCTGTCTCATGTTGACTCTATAGGACCTGATCTGTCTCATGTTGACTCTATAGGACCTGATCTGTCTCATGTTGACTCTATAGGACCTGATCTGTCTCATGTTGACTCTATAGGACCTGATCTGTCTCATGTTGACTCTATAGGACCTGATCTGTCTCATGTTGACTCTATAGGACCTGATCTGTCTCATGTTGACTCTATAGGACCTGATCTGTCTCATGTTGACTCTATAGGACCTGATCTGTCTCATGTTGACTCTATAGGACCTGATCTGTCTCATGTTGACTCTATAGGACCTGATCTGTCTCATGTTGACTCTATAGGACCTGATCTGTCTCATGTTGACTCTATAGGACCTGATCTGTCTCATGTTGACTCTATAGGACCTGATCTGTCTCATGTTGACTCTATAGGACCTGATCTGTCTCATGTTGACTCTATAGGACCTGATCTGTCTCAGAGACATGTTGACTCTATAGGACCTGATCTGTCTCATGTTGACTCTATAGGACCTGATCTGTCTCATGTTGACTCTATAGGACCTGATCTGTCTCATGTTGACTCTATAGGACCTGATCTGTCTCATGTTGACTCTATAGGACCTGATCTGTCTCATGTTGACTCTATAGGACCTGATCTGTCTCAGAGACATGTTGACTCTATAGGACCTGATCTGTCTCATGTTGACTCTATAGGACCTGATCTGTCTCATGTTGACTCTATAGGACCTGATCTGTCTCATGTTGACTCTATAGGACCTGATCTGTCTCATGTTGACTCTATAGGACCTGATCTGTCTCATGTTGACTCTATAGGACCTGATCTGTCTCATGTTGACTCTATAGGACCTGATCTGTCTCATGTTGACTCTATAGGACCTGATCTGTCTCATGTTGACTCTATAGGACCTGATCTGTCTCATGTTGACTCTATAGGACCTGATCTGTCTCATGTTGACTCTATAGGACCTGATCTGTCTCAGAGACATGTTGACTCTATAGGACCTGATCTGTCTCATGTTGACTCTATAGGACCTGATCTGTCTCATGTTGACTCTATAGGACCTGATCTGTCTCATGTTGACTCTATAGGACCTGATCTGTCTCATGTTGACTCTATAGGACCTGATCTGTCTCATGTTGACTCTATAGGACCTGATCTGTCTCATGTTGACTCTATAGGACCTGATCTGTCTCATGTTGACTCTATAGGACCTGATCTGTCTCATGTTGACTCTATAGGACCTGATCTGTCTCAGAGCATGTTGACTCTATAGGACCTGATCTGTCTCATGTTGACTCTATAGGACCTGATCTGTCTCAGAGACATGTTGACTCTATAGGACCTGATCTGTCTCAGAGACATGTTGACTCTATAGGACCTGATCTGTCTCATGTTGACTCTATAGGACCTGATCTGTCTCAGAGACATGTTGACTCTATAGGACCTGATCTGTCTCAGAGACATGTTGACTCTATAGGACCTGATCTGTCTCAGAGACATGTTGACTCTATAGGACCTGATCTGTCTCATGTTGACTCTATAGGACCTGATCTGTCTCAGAGACATGTTGACTCTATAGGACCTGATCTGTCTCAGAGACATGTTGACTCTATAGGACCTGATCTGTCTCATGTTGACTCTATAGGACCTGATCTGTCTCATGTTGACTCTATAGGACCTGATCTGTCTCATGTTGACTCTATAGGACCTGATCTGTCTCATGTTGACTCTATAGGACCTGATCTGTCTCATGTTGACTCTATAGGACCTGATCTGTCTCATGTTGACTCTATAGGACCTGATCTGTCTCATGTTGACTCTATAGGACCTGATCTGTCTCATGTTGACTCTATAGGACCTGATCTGTCTCATGTTGACTCTATAGGACCTGATCTGTCTCATGTTGACTCTATAGGACCTGATCTGTCTCATGTTGACTCTATAGGACCTGATCTGTCTCATGTTGACTCTATAGGACCTGATCTGTCTCAGAGACATGTTGACTCTATAGGACCTGATCTGTCTCATGTTGACTCTATAGGACCTGATCTGTCTCATGTTGACTCTATAGGACCTGATCTGTCTCATGTTGACTCTATAGGACCTGATCTGTCTCAGAGACATGTTGACTCTATAGGACCTGATCTGTCTCAGAGACATGTTGACTCTATAGGACCTGATCTGTCTCATGTTGACTCTATAGGACCTGATCTGTCTCAGAGACATGTTGACTCTATAGGACCTGATCTGTCTCAGAGACATGTTGACTCTATAGGACCTGATCTGTCTCATGTTGACTCTATAGGACCTGATCTGTCTCATGTTGACTCTATAGGACCTGATCTGTCTCATGTTGACTCTATAGGACCTGATCTGTCTCATGTTGACTCTATAGGACCTGATCTGTCTCATGTTGACTCTATAGGACCTGATCTGTCTCATGTTGACTCTATAGGACCTGATCTGTCTCATGTTGACTCTATAGGACCTGATCTGTCTCAGAGACATGTTGACTCTATAGGACCTGATCTGTCTCATGTTGACTCTATAGGACCTGATCTGTCTCATGTTGACTCTATAGGACCTGATCTGTCTCATGTTGACTCTATAGGACCTGATCTGTCTCATGTTGACTCTATAGGACCTGATCTGTCTCATGTTGACTCTATAGGACCTGATCTGTCTCATGTTGACTCTATAGGACCTGATCTGTCTCATGTTGACTCTATAGGACCTGATCTGTCTCATGTTGACTCTATAGGACCTGATCTGTCTCATGTTGACTCTATAGGACCTGATCTGTCTCATGTTGACTCTATAGGACCTGATCTGTCTCATGTTGACTCTATAGGACCTGATCTGTCTCATGTTGACTCTATAGGACCTGATCTGTCTCATGTTGACTCTATAGGACCTGATCTGTCTCATGTTGACTCTATAGGACCTGATCTGTCTCATGTTGACTCTATAGGACCTGATCTGTCTCATGTTGACTCTATAGGACCTGATCTGTCTCATGTTGACTCTATAGGACCTGATCTGTCTCATGTTGACTCTATAGGACCTGATCTGTCTCCATGTTGACTCTATAGGACCTGATCTGTCTCATGTTGACTCTATAGGACCTGATCTGTCTCATGTTGACTCTATAGGACCTGATCTGTCTCATGTTGACTCTATAGGACCTGATCTGTCTCATGTTGACTCTATAGGACCTGATCTGTCTCATGTTGACTCTATAGGACCTGATCTGTCTCAGAGACATGTTGACTCTATAGGACCTGATCTGTCTCATGTTGACTCTATAGGACCTGATCTGTCTCAGAGACATGTTGACTCTATAGGACCTGATCTGTCTCATGTTGACTCTATAGGACCTGATCTGTCTCATGTTGACTCTATAGGACCTGATCTGTCTCATGTTGACTCTATAGGACCTGATCTGTCTCATGTTGACTCTATAGGACCTGATCTGTCTCATGTTGACTCTATAGGACCTGATCTGTCTCATGTTGACTCTATAGGACCTGATCTGTCTCATGTTGACTCTATAGGACCTGATCTGTCTCATGTTGACTCTATAGGACCTGATCTGTCTCATGTTGACTCTATAGGACCTGATCTGTCTAGAGACATGTTGACTCTATAGGACCTGATCTGTCTCATGTTGACTCTATAGGACCTGATCTGTCTCATGTTGACTCTATAGGACCTGATCTGTCTCATGTTGACTCTATAGGACCTGATCTGTCTCAGAGACATGTTGACTCTATAGGACCTGATCTGTCTCATGTTGACTCTATAGGACCTGATCTGTCTCATGTTGACTCTATAGGACCTGATCTGTCTCATGTTGACTCTATAGGACCTGATCTGTCTCATGTTGACTCTATAGGACCTGATCTGTCTCATGTTGACTCTATAGGACCTGATCTGTCTCAGAGACATGTTGACTCTATAGGACCTGATCTGTCTCAGAGACATGTTGACTCTATAGGACCTGATCTGTCTCATGTTGACTCTATAGGACCTGATCTGTCTCATGTTGACTCTATAGGACCTGATCTGTCTCCATGTTGACTCTATAGGACCTGATCTGTCTCATGTTGACTCTATAGGACCTGATCTGTCTCAGAGACATGTTGACTCTATAGGACCTGATCTGTCTCATGTTGACTCTATAGGACCTGATCTGTCTCATGTTGACTCTATAGGACCTGATCTGTCTCATGTTGACTCTATAGGACCTGATCTGTCTCAGAGACATGTTGACTCTATAGGACCTGATCTGTCTCATGTTGACTCTATAGGACCTGATCTGTCTCATGTTGACTCTATAGGACCTGATCTGTCTCATGTTGACTCTATAGGACCTGATCTGTCTCATGTTGACTCTATAGGACCTGATCTGTCTCAGAGACATGTTGACTCTATAGGACCTGATCTGTCTCATGTTGACTCTATAGGACCTGATCTGTCTCATGTTGACTCTATAGGACCTGATCTGTCTCATGTTGACTCTATAGGACCTGATCTGTCTCAGAGACATGTTGACTCTATAGGACCTGATCTGTCTCATGTTGACTCTATAGGACCTGATCTGTCTCATGTTGACTCTATAGGACCTGATCTGTCTCATGTTGACTCTATAGGACCTGATCTGTCTCATGTTGACTCTATAGGACCTGATCTGTCTCATGTTGACTCTATAGGACCTGATCTGTCTCATGTTGACTCTATAGGACCTGCATCTGTCTCGAGACATGTTGACTCTATAGGACCTGATCTGTCTCAGAGACATGTTGACTCTATAGGACCTGA
>NW_025751556.1:0-14907 GCF_021184085.1 Oncorhynchus gorbuscha
CTGATCATTAACCCTGACATTAACATTAACCCTGACATTAACATTAACCCTGACATTAACCCTGACATTAACATTAACCCTGACATTAACCCTGACATTAACATTAACCCTGACATTAACCCTGACATTAACCTGACATTAACCCTGACATTAACATTAACCCTGACATTAACCCTGACATTAACCCTTACATTAACCCTGACATTAACCCTGACATTACCATTAACCCTGACATTAACCCTGACATTACCATTAACCCTGACATTAACCCTGACATTACCATTAACCCTGACATTACCATTAACCCTGACATTACCATTAACCATGACATTACCATTAACCCTGACATTACCATTAACCCTGACATTAACCCTGACATTAACATTAACCCTGACATTAACCCTGACATTAACCCTGACATTAACATTAACCCTGACATTAACCCTGACATTAACCTGAATTAACATTAACCCTGACATTAACCTGACATTAACCCTGACATTAACCCCTGACATTAACCCTGACATTAACATTAACCGACATTGACATTAACCCTGACATTAACATAACCCTGACATTAACCCTGACATTAACCCCTGACATTAACATTAACCCTGACATTAACCACTAACCCTGACATTAACCCTGACATTAACCCTGACATTAACCCTGACATTAACATTAACCCTGACATTAACCCTGACATTAACCCTGACATTAACCCTGACATTAACCTGACATTAACCCTGACATTAACCCTGACCTTGACATTAACCCTGACATTAACATTAACCCTGACATTAACATTAACCCTGACATTAACCCTGACATTAACCCTGACATTAACATTAACCCTGACATTAACCCTGACATTAACCCTGACATTAACATTAACCCTGACATTAACCCTGACATTAACATTAACCCTGACATTAACCCTGACATTAACCCTGACATTAACCCTGACATTAACCCTGACATTAACATTAACCCTGACATTAACCCTGACATTAACATTAACCCTGACATTAACCCTGACATTAACCCTGACATTAACCCTGACATTAACCCTGACATTAACCCCTGACATTAACATTAACCCTGACATTAACCCTGACATTAACCCCTGACATTAACCCTGACATTAACCCTGACATTAACCCTGACATTAACATTAACCCTGACATTAACCCTGACATTAACCCTGACATTAACATTAACCCTGACATTAACATTAACCCTGACATTAACCCTGACATTAACCCTGACATTAACCCTGACATTAACCCTGAACATTAACCCTGACATTAACCCTGACATTAACCCATTAACCCTGACATTAACCCTGACATTAACATTAACCCTGACATTAACCCTGACATTAACCCTGACATTAACCCTGACATTAACCCTGACATTAACCCTGACATTAACCCTGACATTAACCCTGACATTAACCCTGACATTAACATTAACCCTGACATTAACCCTGACATTAACCCTGACATTAACATTAACCCTGACATTAACCCTGACATTAACCCTGACATTAACATTAACCCTGACATTAACCCTGACATTAACCCTGACATTAACCCTGACATTAACATTAACCCTGACATTAACCCTGACATTAACCCTGACATTAACCCTGACATTAACATTAACCCTGACATTAACATTAACCCTGACATTAACCCTGACATTAACCATTAACCCTGACATTAACCCTGACATTAACCCTGACATTAACATTAACCCTGACATTAACCCTGACATTAACATTAACCCTGACATTAACCCTGACATTAACACCCTGACATTAACCCTGACATTAACCCTGACATTAACCTGACATTAACCCTGACATTAACATTAACCCTGACATTAACCCTGACATTAACCCTGACATTAACCCTGACATTAACCCTGACATTAACATTAACCCTGACATTAACCCTGACATTAACATTAACCCTGACATTAACCCTGACATTAACCCTGACATTAACCCTGACATTAACCCTGACATTAACATTAACCCTGACATTAACCCTGACATTAACATTAACCCTGACATTAACCCTGACATTAACCCTGACATTAACCCTGACATTAACCCTGACATTAACCCTGACATTAACATTAACCTGACATTAAACATTAACCCTGACATTAACCCTGACATTAACCCTGACATTAACCCTGACATTAACCCTGACATTAACATTAACCCTGACATTAACCCTGACATTAACCCTGACATTAACATTAACCCTGACATTAACCCTGACATTAACCCTGACATTAACCCTGACATTAACATTAACCCTGACATTAACCCTGACATTAACATTAACCCTGACATTAACCCTGACATTAACCCTGACATTAACATTAACCCTGACATTAACCCTGACATTAACCCTGACATTAACATTAACCCTGACATTAACCCTGACATTAACCCTGACATTAACATTAACCCTGACATTAACCCTGACATTAACCCTGACATTAACATTAACCCTGACATTAACCCTGACATTAACCCTGACATTAACATTAACCCTGACATTAACCCTGACATTAACCCTGACAGTAACCCTGATATTAACATTAACCCTGACATTAACCCTGACATTAACCCTGACATTAACATTAACCCTGACATTAACCCTGACATTAACCCTGACATTAACATTAACCCTGACATTAACCCTGACATTAACCCTGACATTAACATTAACCCTGACATTAACCCTGACATTAACCCTGACATTAACATTAACCCTGACATTAACCCTGACATTAACATTAACCCTGACATTAACATTAACCCTGACATTAACCCTGACATTAACATTAACCCTGACATTAACATTAACCCTGACATTAACCCTGACATTAACCCTGACATTAACCCTGACATTAACCCTGACATTAACCCTGACATTAACATTAACCCTGACATTAACCCTGACATTAACCCTGACATTAACCCTGACATTAACCCTGACATTAACCCTGACATTAACATTAACCCTGACATTAACCCTGACATTAACCCTGACATTAACATTAACCCTGACATTAACCCTGACATTAACCCTGACATTAACATTAACCCTGACATTAACATTAACCCTGACATTAACCCTGACATTAACCCTGACATTAACCCTGACATTAACATTAACCCTGACATTAACATTAACCCTGACATTAACCCTGACATTAACCCTGACATTAACCCTGACATTAACATTAACCCTGACATTAACCCTGACATTAACCCTGACATTAACATTAACCCTGACATTAACCCTGACATTAACCCTGACATTAACCCTGACATTAACCCTGACATTAACCCTGACATTAACCCTGACATTAACATTAACCCTGACATTAACCCTGACATTAACCCTGACATTAACCCTGACATTAACCCTGACATTAACATTAACCCTGACATTAACCCTGACATTAACATTAACCCTGACATTAACCCTGACATTAACATTAACCCTGACATTAACCCTGACATTAACCCTGACATTAACCCTGACATTAACCCTGACATTAACATTAACCCTGACATTAACCCTGACATTAACCCTGACATTAACTCCTGACATTAACCCTGACATTAACCCTGACATTAACCCTGACATTAACATTAACCCTGACATTAACATTAACCCTGACATTAACCCTGACATTAACCCTGACATTAACCCTGACATTAACCCTGACATTAACCCTGACATTAACATTAACCCTGACATTAACCCTGACATTAACATTAACCCTGACATTAACCCTGACATTAACCCTGACATTAACCCTGACATTAACATTAACCCTGACATTAACCCTACATTAACCCTGACATTAACCCTGACATTAACCCTGACATTAACATTAACCCTGACATTAACCCTGACATTAACATTAACCCTGACATTAACCCTGACATTAACCCTGACATTAACCCTGACATTAACCCTGACATTAACATTAACCCTGACATTAACCCTGACATTAACCCTGACATTAACCCTGACATTAACCCTGACATTAACCCTGACATTAACCCTGACATTAACATTAACCCTGACATTAACCCTGACATTAACATTAACCCTGACATTAACATTAACCTGACATTAACCCTGACATTAACCCTGACATTAACATTAACCCTGACATTAACCCTGACATTAACCCTGACATTAACCCTGACATTAACCCTGACATTAACCCTGACATTAACCCTGACATTAACATTAACCCTGACATTAACCCTGACATTAACATTAACCCTGACATTAACCCTGACATTAACCCTGACATTAACCCTGACATTAACCCTGACATTAACCCTGACATTAACCCTGACATTAACCCTGACATTAACCCTGACATTAACATTAACCCTGACATTAACCCTGACATTAACCCTGACATTAACATTAACCCTGACATTAACATTAACCCTGACATTAACCCTGACATTAACCCTGACATTAACCCTGACATTAACCCTGACATTAACATTAACCCTGACATTAACATTAACCCTGACATTAACATTAACCCTGACATTAACATTAACCCTGACATTACACATTAACCCTGACATTACCATTAACCCTGACATTAACCCTGACATTAACATTAACCCTGACATTAACCCTGACATTAACATTAACCCTGACATTAACATTAACCCTGACATTAACCCTGACATTAACATTAACCCTGACATTAACCCTGACACTGACATTAACCCTGACATTAACCCTGACATTAACATTAACCCTGACATTAACCCTGACATTAACCCTGACATTAACCCTGACATTAACCCTGACATTAACATTAACCCTGACATTAACCCTGACATTAACATTAACCCTGACATTAACCCTGACATTAACCCTGACATTAACCCTGACATTAACATTAACCCTGACATTAACCCTGACATTAACCCTGACATTAACCCTGACATTAACCCTGACATTAACCCTGACATTAACATTAACCCTGACATTAACCCTGACATTAACATTAACCCTGACATTAACCCTGACATTAACCCTGACATTAACCCTGACATTAACATTAACCCTGACATTAACATTAACCCTGACATTAACCCTGACATTAACCCTGACATTAACCCTGACATTAACCCTGACATTAACCCTGACATTAACCCTGACATTAACATTAACCCTGACATTAACATTAACCCTGACATTAACCCTGACATTAACCCTGACATTAACATTAACCCTGACATTAACCCTGACATTAACCCTGACATTAACATTAACCCTGACATTAACATTAACCCTGACATTAACCCTGACATTAACCCTGACATTAACATTAACCCTGACATTAGACATTAACCCTGACATTAACCCTGACATTAACATTAACCCTGACATTAACATTAACCCTGACATTAACCCTGACATTAACATTAACCCTGACATTAACCCTGACATTAACCCTGACATTAACATTAACCCTGACATTAACCCTGACATTAACATTAACCCTGACATTAACCCTGACATTAACATTAACCCTGACATTAACCCTGACATTAACCCTGACATTAACATTAACCCTGACATTAACATTAACCCTGACATTAACCCTGACATTAACCCTGACATTAACCCTGACATTAACCCTGACATTAACCCTGACATTAACCCTGACATTAACCCTGACATTAACCCTGACATTAACATTAACCCTGACATTAACCCTGACATTAACCCTGACATTAACCCTGACATTAACCCTGACATTAACATTAACCCTGACATTAACCCTGACATTAACCCTGACATTAACCCTGACATTAACCCTGACATTAACCCTGACATTAACATTAACCCTGACATTAACCCTGACATTAACCCTGACATTAACCCTGACATTAACATTAACCCTGACATTAACCCTGACATTAACCCTGACATTAACATTAACCCTGACATTAACCCTGACATTAACCCTGACATTAACATTAACCCTGACATTAACCCTGACATTAACCCCTGACATTAACATTAACATTAACCCTGACATTAACCCTGACATTAACCCTGACATTAACCCTGACATTAACCCTGACATTAACATTAACCCTGACATTAACCCTGACATTAACATTAACCCTGACATTAACCCTGACATTAACCCTGACATTAACATTAACCCTGACATTAACCCTGACATTAACATTAACCCTGACATTAACCCTGACATTAACCCTGACATTAACCCTGACATTAACCCTGACATTAACCCTGACATTAACCCTGACATTAACCCTGACATTAACCCTGACATTAACCCTGACATTAACCCTGACATTAACCCTGACATTAACATTAACCCTGACATTAACCCTGACATTAACCCTGACATTAACCCTGACATTAACATTAACCCTGACATTAACCCTGACATTAACCCTGACATTAACATTAACCCTGACATTAACCCTGACATTAACCCTGACATTAACCCTGACATTAACCCTGACATTAACCCTGACATTAACATTAACCCTGACATTAACCCTGACATTAACCCTGACATTAACATTAACCCTGACATTAACATTAACCCTGACATTAACCCTGACATTAACCCTGACATTAACATTAACCCTGACATTAACCCTGACATTAACATTAACCCTGACATTAACCCTGACATTAACCCTGACATTAACATTAACCCTGACATTAACCCTGACATTAACCCTGACATTAACATTAACCCTGACATTAACCCTGACATTAACCCTGACATTAACATTAACCCTGACATTAACCCTGACATTAACATTAACCCTGACATTAACCCTGACATTAACCCTGACATTAACCCTGACATTAACATTAACCCTGACATTAACCCTGACATTAACCCTGACATTAACCCTGACATTAACCCTGACATTAACATTAACCCTGACATTAACCCTGACATTAACCTGACATTAACCCTGACATTAACATTAACCCTGACATTAACCCTGACATTAACATTAACCCTGACATTAACATTAACCCTGACATTAACCCTGACATTAACCCTGACATTAACATTAACCCTGACATTAACCCTGACATTAACCCTGACATTAACCCTGACATTAACATTAACCCTGACATTAACCCTGACATTAACCCTGACATTAACCCTGACATTAACCCTGACATTAACCCTGACATTAACATTAACCCTGACATTAACCCTGACATTAACCCTGACATTAACCCTGACATTAACCCTGACATTAACCCTGACATTAACCCTGACATTAACCCTGACATTAACATTAACCCTGAACATTAACCCTGACATTAACATTAACCCTGACATTAACCCTGACATTAACCCTGACATTAACCCTGACATTAACATTAACCCTGACATTAACCCTGACATTAACCCTGACATTAACCCTGACATTAACCCTGACATTAACATTAACCCTGACATTAACCCTGACATTAACCCTGACATTAACCCTGACATTAACATTAACCCTGACATTAACCCTGACATTAACATTAACCCTGACATTAACATTAACCCTGACATTAACCCTGACATTAACATTAACCCTGACATTAACCCTGACATTAACATTAACCCTGACATTAACATTAACCCTGACATTAACCCTGACATTAACCCTGACATTAACCCTGACATTAACCCTGACATTAACATTAACCCTGACATTAACCCTGACATTAACCCTGACATTAACATTAACCCTGACATTAACCCTGACATTAACCCTGACATTAACATTAACCCTGACATTAACCCTGACATTAACCCTGACATTAACATTAACCCTGACATTAACCCTGACATTAACCCTGACATTAACCCTGACATTAACCCTGACATTAACCCTGACATTAACCCTGACATTAACATTAACCCTGACATTAACCCTGACATTAACCCTGACATTAACCCTGACATTAACCCTGACATTAACCCTGACATTAACCCTGACATTAACCCTGACATTAACCCTGACACTGACATTAACCCTGACATTAACCCTGACATTAACATTAACCCTGACATTAACCCTGACATTAACCCTGACATTAACATTAACCCTGACATTAACCCTGACATTAACATTAACCCTGACATTAACCGACATTAACCCTGACATTAACCCTGACATTAACCCTGACATTAACCCTGACATTAACATTAACCCTGACATTAACCCTGACATTAACCCTGACATTAACCCTGACATTAACATTAACCCTGACATTAACCCTGACATTAACCCTGACATTAACCCTGACATTAACCCTGACATTAACCCTGACATTAACCCTGACATTAACCCTGACATTAACATTAACCCTGACATTAACCCTGACATTAACCCTGACATTAACCCTGACATTAACATTAACCCTGACATTAACATTAACCCTGACATTAACCCTGACATTAACATTAACCCTGACATTAACCCTGACATTAACATTAACCCTGACATTAACCCTGACATTAACCCTGACATTAACCCTGACATTAACCCTGACATTAACCCTGACATTAACCCTGACATTAACATTAACCCTGACATTAACCCTGACATTAACCCTGACATTAACCCTGACATTAACCCTGACATTAACATTAACCCTGACATTAACATTAACCCTGACATTAACCCTGACATTAACATTAACCCTGACATTAACCCTGACATTAACCCTGACATTAACATTAACCCTGACATTAACATTAACCCTGACATTAACCCTGACATTAACATTAACCCTGACATTAACCCTGACATTAACCCCGACATTAACCCTGACATTAACCCTGACATTAACATTAACCCTGACATTAACATTAACCCTGACATTAACCCTGACATTAACCCTGACATTAACATTAACCCTGACATTAACCCTGACATTAACATTAACCCTGACATTAACCCTGACATTAACATTAACCCTGACATTAACCCTGACATTAACCCTGACATTAACCCTGACATTAACATTAACCCTGACATTAACCCTGACATTAACCCTGACATTAACCCTGACATTAACATTAACCCTGACATTAACATTAACCCTGACATTAACCCTGACATTAACATTAACCCTGACATTAACATTAACCCTGACATTAACCCTGACATTAACATTAACCCTGACATTAACATTAACCCTGACATTAACCCTGACATTAACCCTGACATTAACATTAACCCTGACATTAACCCTGACATTAACCCTGACATTAACCCTGACATTAACCCTGACATTAACCCTGACATTAACATTAACCCTGACATTAACATTAACCCTGACATTAACCCTGACATTAACCCTGACATTAACATTAACCCTGACATTAACATTAACCCTGACATTAACATTAACCCTGACATTAACCCTGACATTAACATTAACCCTGACATTAACCCTGACATTAACATTAACCCTGACATTAACCCTGACATTAACCCTGACATTAACCCTGACATTAACCCTGACATTAACATTAACCCTGACATTAACCCTGACATTAACATTAACCCTGACATTAACCCTGACATTAACCCTGACATTAACCCTGACATTAACATTAACCCTGACATTAACCCTGACATTAACCCTGACATTAACCCTGACATTAACCCTGACATTAACATTAACCCTGACATTAACCCTGACATTAACCCTGACATTAACATTAACCCTGACATTAACATTAACCCTGACATTAACCCTGACATTAACCCTGACATTAACATTAACCCTGACATTAACCCTGACATTAACATTAACCCTGACATTAACATTAACCCTGACATTAACCCTGACATTAACATTAACCCTGACATTAACCCTGACATTAACCCTGACATTAACATTAACCCTGACATTAACCCTGACATTAACCCTGACATTAACCCTGACATTAACATTAACCCTGACATTAACCCTGACATTAACATTAACCCTGACATTAACCCTGACATTAACCCTGACATTAACATTAACCCTGACATTAACCCTGACCCTGACATTAACCCTGACATTAACCCTGACATTAACCCTGACATTAACCCTGACATTAACCCTGACATTAACCCTGACATTAACCCTGACATTAACATTAACCCTGACATTAACCCTGACATTAACCCTGACATTAACCCTGACATTAACATTAACCCTGACATTAACCCTGACATTAACCCTGACATTAACCCTGACATTAACCCTGACATTAACCCTGACATTAACACTAACATTAACATTAACCCTGACATTAACATTAACCCTGACATTAACCCTGACATTAACCCTGACATTAACATTAACCCTGACATTAACCCTGACATTAACCCTGACCCTGACATTAACCCTGACATTACCTGACATTAACCCTGACATTAACTTCCTGACATTAACCCTGACATTAACATTAACCCTGACATTAACCCCATTAACCCTGACATTAACCCTGACATTAACCCTGACATTAACATTAACCCTGACATTAACATTAACCCTGACATTAACCCTGACATTAACCCTGACATTAACCCTGACATTAACATTAACCCTGACATTAACCCTGACATTAACATTAACCCTGACATTAACCCTGACATTAACCCCAACCCTGACATTAACCCTGACATTAACCCTGACATTAACCCTGACATTAACATTAACCCTGACATTAACCCTGACATTAACCCTGACATTAACATTAACCCTGACATTAACCCTGACATTAACCCTGACATTAACATTAACCCTGACATTAACATTAACCCTGACATTAACCCTGACATTAACCCTGACATTAACCCTGACATTAACCCTGACATTAACATTAACCCTGACATTAACCCTGACATTAACCCTGACATTAACATTAACCCTGACATTAACCCTGACATTAACATTAACCCTGACATTAACCCTGACATTAACCCTGACATTAACCCTGACATTAACCCTGACATTAACCCTGACATTAACATTAACCCTGACATTAACATTAACCCTGACATTAACCCTGACATTAACATTAACCCTGACATTAACCCTGACATTAACCCTGACATTAACCCTGACATTAACCCTGACATTAACCCTGACATTAACATTAACCCTGACATTAACCCTGACATTAACATTAACCCTGACATTAACCCTGACATTAACCCTGACATTAACATTAACCCTGACATTAACATTACCCTGACATTAACCCTGACATTAACCCTGACATTAACCCTGACATTAACCCTGACATTACACATTAACCCTGACATTAACATTAACCCTGACATTAACCCTGACATTAACCCTGACATTAACATTAACCCTGACATTAACCCTGACATTAACCCTGACATTAACCCTGACATTAACATTAACCCTGACATTAACCCTGACATTAGACATTAACCCTGACATTAACCCTGACATTAACATTAACCCTGACATTAACCCTGACATTAACCCTGACATTGACATTAACCCTGACATTAACCCTGACATTAACCCTGACATTAACATTAACCCTGACATTAACCCTGACATTAACCCGACATTGACATTAACACTAACCCTGACATTAACCCTGACATTAACCCTGACATTAACATTAACCCTGACATTAACCCTGACATTACCATTAACCCTGACATTAACCCTGACATTAACATTAACCCTGACATTAACATTAACCCTGACATTAACATTAACCCTGACATTAACCCTGACATTAACCCTGACATTAACATTAACCCTGACATTAACCCTGACATTAACCCTGACATTAACCCTGACATTAACCCTGACATTAACATTAACCCTGACATTAACCCTGACATTAACCCTGACATTAACCCTGACATTAACATTAACCCTGACATTAACCCTGACATTAACCCTGACATTAACCCTGACATTAACCCTGACATTAACATTAACCCTGACATTAACCCTGACATTAACCCTGACATTAACCCTGACATTAACCCTGACATTAACATTAACCCTGACATTAACCCTGACATTAACCCTGACATTACCATTAACCCTGACATTAACCCTGACATTAACCCTGACATTAACATTAACCCTGACATTAACCCTGACATTAACCCTGACATTAACCCTGACATTAACCCTGACATTAACCCTGACATTAACCCTGACATTAACATTAACCCTGACATTAACCCTGACATTAACCCTGACATTAACATTAACCCTGACATTAACATTAACCCTGACATTAACCCTGACATTAACCCTGACATTAACCCTGACATTAACCCTGACATTAACCCTGACATTAACATTAACCCTGACATTAACCCTGACATTAACATTAACCCTGACATTAACCCTGACATTAACCCTGACATTAACATTAACCCTGACATTAACCCTGACATTGACATTAACCCTGACATTAACCCTGACATTAACCACAACGTGATAACCTGACTACATTAACATTAACCCTGACATTAACCCTGACATTAACCCTGACATTAACCCTGACATTAACATTAACCCTGACATTAACATTAACCCTGACATTAACATTAACCCTGACATTAACTGACATTGACATTAACCCTGACATTAACCCTGACATTAACCCTGACATTAACCCTGACATTAAACATTAACCCTGACATTAACATTAACCCTGACATTAAACATTAACCTGACATTAACATGCAACCTGACATTAACCCTGACATTAACCTGACATTAACCTGACATTAACCCTGACATTAACATTAACCCTGACATTAACCCTGACATTAACCTGACGTGTAAACATTAACCCTGACATAACCTGACATTAACATTAACCCTGACATTAAACATTAACCCTGACCCTGACATTAACATTAACCCTGACATTAACATTAACCCTGACATTAACCCTGACATTAACATTAACCCTGACATTAACATTAACCCTGACATTAAACATTAACCCTGACATTAACCCTGACATTAACCTGACATTAACCCTGACATTAACATTAACCCTGACATTAACATTAACCCTGACATTAAGACATTAAACAGCTATGACATTAACCTGACATTAACCTGACATTAACCCTGACATTAACATTTAACATTAACCCTGACATTAACATTAACCTGACATTAACATTAACCCTGACATTAACATTAACCCTGACATTAACCCTGACATTAACCCTGACATTAACATTAACCCTGACATTAACATTAACCCTGACATTAACATTAACCCTGACATTAACCCTGACATTAACCCTGACATTAACCCTGACATTAACCCTGACATTAACATTAACCCTGATATTAACCTGACATTAACCTGACATTAACCCTGATATTAACATTAACCCTGACATTAACATTTGAACCCTGACATTAACATTAACCCTGACATTAACATTAACCTGATATTAACATTAATCCTGACATTAACCCTGACATTAACATTAACCTGATATTAACATTAACGCTGTCCTGGCGTCGTGAGGAGTTTGTTCCACCATTGGGGAGCCAGAGCAGCGAACAGTTTTGACTGGGCTGAGCGGGAACTGTACTTCCTCAGTGGTAGGGAGGCGAGCAGGCCAGAGGTGGATGAACGCAGTGCCCTTATTTGGGTGTAGGGCCTGATCAGAGCCTGAGGTACTGAGGTGCCGTTCCCCTCACAGCTCCGTAGGCAAGCACCATGGTCTTGTAGCGGATGCGAGCTTCAACTGGAAGCCAGTGGAGAGAACGGAGGAGCGGGGTGACGTGAGAGAACTTGGGAAGGTTGAACACTAGACGGGCTGCGGCGTTCTGGATGAGTTGTAGGGGTTTAATGGCACAGGCAGGGAGCCCAGCCAACAGCGAGTTGCAGTAATCCAGACGGGAGATGACAAGTGCCTGGATTAGGACCTGCGCCGCTTCCTGTGTGAGGCAGGGTCGTACTCTGCGGATGTTGTAGAGCATGAACCTACAGGAACGGGCCACCGCCTTGATGTTAGTTGAGAACGACAGTTTGTTGTCCAGGATCACGCCAAGGTTCTTAGCGCTCTGGGAGGAGGACACAATGGAGTTGTCAACCGTGATGGCGAGATCATGGAACGGGCAGTCCTTCCTCGGGAGGAAGAGCAGCTCCGTCTTGCCGAGGTTCAGCTTGAGGTGGTGATCCGTCATCCACACTGATATGTCTGCCAGACATGCAGAGATGCGATTCGCCACCTGGTCATCAGAAGGGGGAAAGGAGAAGATTAATTGTGTGTCGTCTGCATAGCAATGATAGGAGAGACCATGTGAGGTTATGACAGAGCCAAGTGACTTGGTGTATAGCGAGAATAGGAGAGGGCCTAGAACAGAGCCCTGGGGGACACCAGTGGTGAGAGCGCGTGGTGAGGAGACAGATTCTCGCCACGCCACCTGGTAGGAGCGACCTGTCAGGTAGGACGCAATCAAGCGTGGGCCGCGCCGGGAGATGCCCAACTCGGAGAGGGTGGAGAGGGAGGATCTGATGGTTCACAGTATCGAAGGCAGCCGATAGGTCTAGAAGGATGAGAGCAGAGGAGAGAGAGTTAGCTTTAGCGGTGCGGAGCGCCTCCGTGATACAGAGAAGAGCAGTCTCAGTTGAATGACTAGTCTTGAAACCTGACTGATTTGGATCAAGAAGGTCATTCAGAGAGAGATAGCGGGAGAGCTGACCAAGGACGGCACGTTCAAGAGTTTTGGAGAGAAAAGAAAGAAGGGATACTGGTCTGTAGTTGCTGACATCGGAGGG
>NW_025751557.1:0-10000 GCF_021184085.1 Oncorhynchus gorbuscha
GTATCTCACAAGTAAATTCTGTATTTCGCAATTTTTGGGCTTGCAATGTCACACACAGCTCTCTGTTGCCCCATATGAGATAAGACCTATAAACAGGTCAACATTCACAAGGCCGCAGGGCGGGACGGATTACCAGGAAATGTACTCAGAGCATTCACTGACCCAACTGGCAAGTATCTTCACTGCCATTTTCAACCTCTCCCTGTCTAAGTCTGTAATACCAACATGTTTTAAGCAGACCAGCATAGTCCCTGTGCCCAAGAACACTAAGGTAACCTGCCTAAATGACTACCGACACGTAGCACTCACGTCTGTAGCCATGAAGTGCTTTGAAAGGCTGGTCATGGCTCACATCAACACCATTTATTCCAGAAACCCTAGACCCCCTCCAATTTGCATACCGACAAAACAGATCCACAGATCTGTGCAATCTATACAGCACTCCACACTGCCCTTTCCCACCTGGACAAAAGGAACACCTATGTGAGAATGCTGTTCATTGACTACAGCTCAGCGTTCAACACCATAGTGCCCTCAAAGCTCATGACTAAGCTAAGGACCCTGGGACTAAACACTTCCCTCTGCAACTGGATCCTGGGACTAAACACCTCCCTCTGCAACTGGACCCTGGGACTAAAAACACTCTCTGATCAACTGGACTTTAAACATCCTGGGACTAAACACCTCCCTCTGGATCCTGGGACTAAACACCTCCCCTGGATCTGGGACTAAAACACCTCCCTGCAACTGGATCCTGACTAAAACACCTCCCTCTGCAACTGGATCCTGGGACTAAACACACCTCCAACTGGATCCTGACCAAACACCTCCTCTGGATCCTGGGACTAAACACTTCCTCTGGGCAAAACACCTCCTCTGGGACTAAACACCTCCTCTGGATCCTGGGACTAAACACACCCCTCTGACCCTGGGACTAAACACCTCCTCTGGACCCTGGGACTAAACACTTCCTCTGCAACTGGATCCTGACTAAACACCTCCCTCTGGACCCTGGACTAAACACCTTCCTCTGGACCCTGGGACTAAACACCTCTGTAACTCTGGGACTAAACACCTCCTCTGGACCCTGAGACTAAACACCTCCCTCTGGGACTAAACACCTCCTCTGGGACTAAACACCTCTGGATCCTGGGACTAAACACCTCCCTCTGGACCCTGGGACTAAACACCTCCCTCTGATCCTGGGACTAAACACTCCCTCTGACCCTGGGACTAAACACCTCCTATGCAACTGGATCCTGGGACTAAACACCTCCTCTGTAACTGGATCCCTGAAACCAAACACCTCCCTCTGCAACTGGATCCTGGGACTAAACACCTCCTCTGGACCCTGGGACTAAACACCTCCTCTGACCCTGGGACTAAACACCTCCCTCTTGATCCTGGGACTAAACACCTCCCTCTGTAACTGGATCCTGGGACTAAAACACCTCCCACTGGATCCTGGGACTAAACACCTCCCTCTGGACCCTGGGACTAAACACCTCCCTCTGTAACTGGATCCTGGGACTAAACACCTCCTCTGCAACTGGACCCTGGGACTAAACACCTCCCTCTGGGACTAAACACCTCCCTCTGTAACTGGATCCTGGGACTAAACACCTCCCTCTGTAACTGGATCCTGGGACTAAACACTCCTCTGTAACTGGATCCTGGGACTAAACACTCTCCTCTGCAACTGGACCCTGGGACTAAACACCTCTCTGTAACTGGATCCTGGGACTAAACACCTCCTCTGCAACTGGATCCTGGGACTAAACACCTTCCTCTGCAACTGGATCCTGGGACTAAACACCTCCCTCTGCAACTGGATCCTGGGACTAAAACACCTCCCTCTGGGACTAAACACCTCCCTCTGGATCCTGGACCAAAACACCTCCCCACTGCAACTGGATCCTGGGACTAAACACCTCCTTCTGCAACTGGATCCTGGGACTAAACACTTCCTCTGCAACTGGATCCTGGGACTAAACACTTCCTCTGACCCTGGGACTAAACACTTCCTCTGTAACTGGATCCTGGGACTAAACACTCCCTCTGGACCCTGAGACTAAACACCTCCCTCTGACCCTGGGACTAAACACTTCCTCTGCAACTGGATCCTGGGACTAAACACCTCCCTCTGGATCCTGGGACTAAACACCTCCCACTGCAACTGTATCCTGGGACTAAACACCTCCCTCTGGATCCTGGGACTAAACACCTCCTCTGCAACTGGACCCTGGGACTAAACACCTCCCTCTGCAACTGGATCCTGGGACTAAACACTTCCTCTGCAACTGGATCCTGGGACTAAACACCTCCTCTGCAACTGACCCTGGGACTAAACACCTCCCCTGGATCCTGGACTAAACACCTCCTCTGGGACTAAACACCTCCTCTGGATCCTGGGACTAAACACTGGATCCTGGGACTAAACACCTCCTCTGCAACTGATCCTGGGACTAAACACCTCCTCTGCAACTGGATCCTGGGACCAAACACTTCCTCTGCAACTGGATCCTGGGACTAAACACCTCCCTCTGGACCCTGGGACTAAACACCCTGGGACTAAACACCTCCTCTGTAACTGGATCCAGGGGACTAAAACACCTCTGGACCTTGGGACTGGATCCTGGGACTAAACACTTCCTCTGACCCTGGGACTAAACAGCTAATAAACACCTCCCTCTAATAAACACCTCCCTCTGCAACTGGACCCTGGGACTAAACACCTCCCTCTGGACCCTGAGACTAAACACTTCCTCTGGGACTAAACACCTCCTCTGGGACTAAACACCTCCCTGGATCCTGGGACTAAACACCTCCCTCTGGACCCTGGGACTAAACACCTCCCCTGGATCCTGGGACTAAACACTTCTTGACCCTGGGACTAAACACCTCCCTATGCAACTGGACCCTGGGACTAAACACCTCCCTCTGTAACTGATCCTGGAACTAAACACCTCCTCTGCAACTGGATCCTGGGACTAAACACCTCCTCTGGACCCTGGGGACTAAACACCTCCCTGGACCCTGGGACTAAACACCTCCCTCTTGATCCTGGGACTAAACACCTCCCTCTCGTAACTGGATCCTGGGACTAAACACCTCCCACTGGATCCTGGGACTAAACACCTCCTCTGGACCCTGGGACTAAACACCTCCCTCTGTAACTGGATCCTGGGACTAAACACCTCCCTCTGCAACTGGACCCTGGGACTAAACACCTCCCTCTGGGACTAAACACCTCCCTCTGTAACTGGATCCTGGGACTAAACACCTCCCTCTGTAACTGGATCCTGGGACTAAACACCTCCCTCTGTAACTGGATCCTGGGACTAAACACCTCCTCTGCAACTGGACCCTGGGACTAAACACCTCCTCTGTAACTGGATCCTGGGACTAAACACCTCCCTCTGCAACTGGATCCTGGGACTAAACACCTTCCTCTGCAACTGGATCCTGGGACTAAACACCTCCCTCTGCAACTGGATCCTGGGACTAAACACCTCCCTCTGGGACTAAACACCTCCCTCTGGATCCTGGGACTAAACACCTCCCACTGCAACTGGATCCTGGGACTAAACACCTCCTTCTGCAACTGGATCCTGGGACTAAACACTTCCCTCTGCAACTGGATCCTGGGACTAAACACCTCCCTCTGGACCCTGGGACTAAACACTTCCTCTGTAACTGGATCCTGGGACTAAACACCTCCCTCTGGACCCTGAGACTAAACACCTCCCTCTGGACCCTGGGACTAAACACCTCCCTCTGCAACTGGATCCTGGGACTAAACACCTCCCTCTGGATCCTGGGACTAAACACCTCCCACTGCAACTGTATCCTGGGACTAAACACCTCCCTCTGCAACTGGATCCTGGGACTAAACACCTCCCTCTGCAACTGGACCCTGGGACTAAACACCTCCCTCTGCAACTGGATCCTGGGACTAAACACTTCCCTCTGCAACTGGATCCTGGGACTAAACACCTCCCTCTGCAACTGGACCCTGGGACTAAACACCTCCCTCTGGATCCTGGGACTAAACACCTCCCTCTGGGACTAAACACCTCCCTCTGGATCCTGGGACTAAACACCTCCCTCTGCAACTGGATCCTGGGACTAAACACCTCCCTCTGCAACTGGATCCTGGGACTAAACACCTCCCTCTGCAACTGGATCCTGGGACTAAACACTTCCCTCTGCAACTGGATCCTGGGACTAAACACCTCCCTCTGGACCCTGGGACTAAACACTTCCCTCTGGGACTAAACACCTCCCTCTGGGACTAAACACCTCCCTCTGGATCCTGGGACTAAACACACCTCCCTCTGGACCTTGGGACTAAACACCTCCCTCTGGATCCTGGGACTAAACACTTCCCTCTGCAACTGGATCCTGGGACTAAACACTTCCCTCTGGACCCTGGGACTAAACACCTCCCTCTGTAACTGGACCCTGGGACTAAACACCTCCCTCTGGATCCTGGGACTAAACACCTCCTTCTGCAACTGGATCCTGGGACTAAACACTTCCCTCTGCAACTGGATCCTGGGACTAAACACCTCCCTCTGGACCCTGGGACTAAACACTTCCCTCTGTAACTGGATCCTGGGACTAAACACCTCCCTCTGGACCCTGAGACTAAACACCTCCCTCTGGACCCTGGGACTAAACACCTCCCTCTGCAACTGGATCCTGGGACTAAACACCTCCCTCTGGATCCTGGGACTAAACACCTCCCACTGCAACTGTATCCTGGGACTAAACACCTCCCTCTGCAACTGGATCCTGGGACTAAACACCTCCCTCTGCAACTGGACCCTGGGACTAAACACCTCCCTCTGCAACTGGATCCTGGGACTAAACACTTCCCTCTGCAACTGGATCCTGGGACTAAACACCTCCCTCTGCAACTGGACCCTGGGACTAAACACCTCCCTCTGGATCCTGGGACTAAACACCTCCCTCTGGGACTAAACACCTCCCTCTGGATCCTGGGACTAAACACCTCCCTTTGCAACTGGATCCTGGGACTAAACACCTCCTCTGGATCCTGGGACTAAACACCTCCCACTGCAACTGTATCCTGGGACTAAACACCTCCCTCTGCAACTGGATCCTGGGACTAAACACCTCCCTCTGCAACTGGACCCTGGGACTAAACACCTCCTCTGCACCGAATTCCTGGGACTAAACACCTCCTCTACAACTGGATCCTGACTGGAAACACTTCTCTGGGATCCTGGGACCAAACACTTCCCTGGTCCTGGGACTAAACACTTCCTCTGGGGACTAAACACTCCTCTGGGACTAAACACCTCTCTGGATCCTGGGATCAAAACACCCCTCTGACCCTGGGACTAAACACTCTCCTGGGACTAAACACTTCCTCTGCAAATCCTGGGACTAAACACTTCCTCTGACCCTGGGACCAAACACCTCCCTCTGTAACTGGACCCTGGGACTAAACACCTCCCTCTGGATCTGGGGGACTAAACACCTCCTTCTGCAACTGGATCCTAAAACACCCCTCTGCAACTGGATCCTGGGACTAAACACCTCCTCTGACCCTGGGACCAAACACTTCCTCTGTAACTGGATCCTGACTAAACACCTCCCTCTGGACCCTGAGACTAAACACCTCCCTCTGGACCCTGGGACTAAACACCTCCCTCTGCAACTGTATCCTGGGACTAAACACCTCCCTCTGGATCCTGGGACTAAACACCTCCCACTGCAACTGTATCCTGGGACTAAACAACTCCCTCTGCAACTGGATCCTGGGACTAAACACCTCCCTCTGCAACTGGACCCTGGGACTAAACACCTCCCTCTGCAACTGGATCCTGGGACTAAACACTTCCCTCTGCAACTGGATCCTGGGACTAAACACCTCCCTCTGCAACTGGACCCTGGGACTAAACACCTCCCTCTGGATCCTGGGACTAAACACCTCCCTCTGGGACTAAACACCTCCCTCTGGATCCTGGGACTAAACACCTCCCTCTGCAACTGGATCCTGGGACTAAACACCTCCCTCTGCAACTGGATCCTGGGACTAAACACCTCCCTCTGCAACTGGATCCTGGGACTAAACACTTCCCTCTGCAACTGGATCCTGGGACTAAACACCTCCCTCTGGACCCTGGGACTAAACACTTCCCTCTGGGACTAAACACCTCCCTCTGGGACTAAACACCTCCCTCTGGATCCTGGGACTAAACACACCTCCCTCTGGACCCTGGGACTAAACACCTCCCTCTGGATCCTGGGACTAAACACTTCCCTCTGCAACTGGATCCTGGGACTAAACACTTCCCTCTGGACCCTGGGACTAAACACCTCCCTCTGTAACTGGACCCTGGGACTAAACACCTCCCTCTGGATCCTGGGACTAAACACCTCCCTCTGCAACTGGATCCTGGACTTTCCTTGTTTTACAATCCTTGTGAGGATTACTGGTACCCACAAGTATAGTTAGTAAAACAAGAAAAAACACACACACACACTTCCATCTCTTGCTAACATAAGTGTGTGTGTGTGTGTGTGTGTGTGTGTGTGTGTGTGTGTGTGTGTGTGTGTGTGTGTGTGTGTGTGTGTGTGTGTGTGTGTGTGTGTGTGTGTGTGTGTGTGTGCTCACCAGGTGAGCTATGAGAACACCATGCTAGCTGCAGGTAGCTGTGATAAGACCATCAGAGTATGGTGTCTTCAGACCTGTGTTCCTCTAGCAGTACTGGAAGGACACTCTGCATCCATCACCTCTCTACAGGTAAGGGGAGGAGGGGGAGGAATGGAACCGCAGGTAGCTAGGAGGGGGAGAGGGGGGAGGAGGGGGAGGAATGGAACCGCAGGTAGATAGGAGGGGAGAGAGGGAGGAATGGAACCTCAGGTAGCAAGGAGGGGAGGAGGGGGAGGAATGGAACCGCAGGTAGCTAGGAGGGGAGAGGGGAGGAATGGAACCTCAGGTAGCTAGGAGGGGAGGTGGGGGAGGAATGGAACCTCAGGTAGCTAGGAGGGGAGGAGGAGGTGGAGGAGGGGAGTAATGGAACCGCAGGTAGCTAGGAGGGGAGGAGGGGGAGGAGGGGGAGGAATGGAACCGCAGGTAGCTAGGAGGGGAGAGGAGGAGGAGGGGAGGAGGGGAGGAATGGAACCTCAGGTAGCTAGGAGGGGAGGTGGGGGAGGAATGGAACCTCAGGTAGCTAGGAGGGGGAGAGGGGGAGGAATGGAACCTCAGGTAGCTAGGAGGAGGAGAGGGAGGAGGAGGGGGAGGAGGGGGAGGAATGGAACCTCAGGTAGCTAGGAGGGGGAGGGGAGGGGGAGGAATGGAACCTCAGGTAGCTAGGAGGGGGAGGAGGGGAGGAATGGAACCTCAGGTAGCTAGGAGAGGGGAGAGGGGGAGGAGGGGGAGGAAATGGAATCGCAGGTATCTAGGAGGGGAGGAGGGGGGAGGGAATGGAATCGCAGGTAGCTAGGACGGGGAGAGGGGGAGGAGGGGGAGGAATGGAACCTCAGGTAGCTAGGAGGGGAGAGGGAGGGGAGGAGGGGGAGGAATGGAACCTCAGGTAGCTAGGAGGGGAGAGGGAGGGGGAGGAGGGGGAGGAATGGAACCTCAGGTAGCTAGGAGGGGGAGAGGGAGGAGGGGGAGGAGGGGGAGGAATGGAACCTCAGGTAGCTAGGAGGGGAGAGGGGGAGGAATGGAACCTCAGGTAGCTAGGGAGGGGGAGGAGGGGAGGAGGGGAGTAATGGAATCGCAGGTAGCTAGGAGGGAGAGGGAGGAGGAGGGGGAGGAGGGGGAGGAATGGAACCTCAGGTAGCTAGGAGGGGAGAGGGAGGAGGAGGGGGAGGAATGGAATCGCAGGTAGCTAGGAGGGGAGAGGGGGAGGAGGGGGAGGAATGGAATCGCAGGTAGCTAGGAGGGGAGAGGGGGGAGGAGGGGGAGGAATGGAATCACAGGTAGCTAGGAGGGGGGAGGGAGAGGAGGGGGAGGAATGGAATCGCAGGTAGCTAGGAGGGGGAGAGGGGGAGGAATGGAATCGCAGGTAGCTAGGAGGGGGAGAGGGGGAGGAGGGGGAGGAATGGAATCTGCAGGTAGCTAGGAGGGGGAGAGGGGGAGGAGGGGAGGAATGGAATCACAGGTAGCTAGGAGGGGGAGAGGGAGGAGGAGGGGAGGAAATGGAATCGCAGGTAGCTAGGAGGGGGGAGAGGGAGGAGGAGGGGGAGGAATGGAACCACAGATAGCTAGGGAGGGGAGAGGGGGAGGAGGGGGAGGAATGGAACCTCAGGTAGCTAGGAGGGGAGGAATGGAATCGCAGGTAGCTAGGAGGGGGAGAGGGAGGAGGAGGAGGGGGAGTAATGGAACCACAGGTAGCTAGGAGGGGAGAGGGGGAGGAGGGGGAGGAATGGAACCTCAGGTAGCTAGGAGGGGAGAGGGGGGAGGAATGGAACCTCAGGTAGCTAGGAGGGGGAGGAAATGGAATCGCAGGTAGCTAGGAGGGGAGAGGGAGGAGGAGGAGGTAGAGTAATGGAACCACAGGTAGCTAGGAGGGAGAGAGGGGGAGGAGGGGGAGGAATGGAACCTCAGGTAGCTAGGAGGGGAGAGAGAGGGAGGAGGGGGAGGAATGGAATCGCAGGTAGCTAGGAGGGGGGAGGAATGGAACCTCAGGTAGCCAGAGGAGGGAGGGAGGAATGGAACCTCAGGTAGCTAGGAGGGGAGAGGGAGGAGGGAGGGGAGGGAATGGAATCGCAGGTAGCTAGGAGGGGAGAGGGAGGGGAGGGAGGGGGAGGAATGGAACTCTCAGGTAGCTAGGGAGGGGGAGAGGGAGGAGGAGGGGAGGAATGGAATCGCAGAGGTAGCCAGGAGGGGGAGAGGGAGGGGGGAGGAGCCGGAGGAATGGAACCTCAGGTAGCCAGGAGGGGAGAGGGAGGAGGAGGAGGAATGGAATCGCAGGTAGCCTCGGAGGAGAGGGAGGGGGAGGAGGGGGAGGAATGGAACCCCTCAGGTAGCTGTGAGGGGGAGAGGAGAGGGGGAGGAATGAATCGCAGGTAGCCAGGAGGAGGAAGGGGAGGAATGAACCGCAGGTAGCTAGGAGGGGGAGAGGGAGGAGGAGGAGGAGGAATGGAACCACAGGTAGCTAGGAGGGGGAGAGGGAGGAGGAGAGGAGGAATGGAACCACAGGTAGCTAGGAGGGGAGAGGGGGAGAGGGGGAGGGAGGGGGGAGGAATGGAACCTCAGGTAGCTAGGAGGGGGAGGAGGGGGAGGAATGGAACCTCAGGTAGCTAGGGAGGGGGAGAGGGGGGAGGGAGGGGAGGAATGGAATCGCAGGTAACTAGGAGGGGGAGGAGGGGGAGGGAATGGAATCGCAGGTAGCTAGGACGGGAGAGGGGGAGGAGGGGGAGGAATGGAACCTCAGGTAGCTAGGAGGGGAGAGGGGGAGGAGGGGGAGGAATGGAACCTCAGGTAGCTAGGAGGGGGAGGAATGGAATCGCAGGTAGCTAGGAGGGGGAGAGGGAGGAGGAGGGGGGAATAATGGAACCACAGGTAGCTAGGAGGGGAGAGGGGGAGGAGGGGGAGGAGGGGAGGAATGGAACCTCAGGTAGCTAGGAGGGGAGAGGGGGGAGGAGGGGGAGGAATGGAACCTCAGGTAGCTAGGGAGGGGGGGAGGAATGGAATCGCAGGTAGCTAGGAGGGGAGAGGGAGGAGGAGGGGGAGGAATGGAACCTCAGGTAGCTAGGAGGGGAGAGGGAGGAGGAGGGGGAGGAATGGAACCACAGATAGCTAGGAGGGGGAGGAATGGAACCTCAGGTAGCTAGGAGGGGAGAGGGAGGAGGAGGGGGAGGAATGGAACCTCAGGTAGCTAGGAGGGGAGAGGGAGGAGGAGGGGGAGGAATGGAATCGCAGGTAGCTAGGAGGGGAGAGGGAGGGGAGGAGGGGAGGAATGGAACCTCAGGTAGCTAGGAGAGGGAGGAGGAGGGGGAGGAATGGAATCGCAGG
>NW_025751558.1:5000-14903 GCF_021184085.1 Oncorhynchus gorbuscha
CAGAACGGAATCTTAAGCACTTTGTTTTTTTGCAGGACCCAACGTATCACACAAAATGGATGACGTTTTGGCGCGAGCGCTACTTTCAACTACTGGCTGAAATTATACAAAATCTCTGTAGCATCATTTTAAAAAAAACGAAATATTCAAGAGGACAAACTAGCCAAAGCATCAACTGTGGTCCATTCATCTGACAGACATTTTCTGTTCAATTAAACAGGTTGTAAAACCAGAAAGAGATGATTCATTGGGTGAGAAAACAACAGCAAGGCCAGGCAGCCATATCATCTTCTAAATCTCACATCACCAGCCCCGTCCTCGCCCCCACGGAGCCAGACCCTCAGCAGATTGAGTGACAGACACTGTCACCACCAGGACACATTCCACGGGATTAACATCAACATCTGGATCAACAAGGTGGCAGAGGGTGTGTGTGTGTGTGTGTTTTTGAGTGTGTGTGTGTGTAGTGATGTGTGTGTGTGTGTGTGTGTGTGTGTGTGTGTGTGTGTGTGTGTGTGTGTGTGTGTGTGTGTGTGTGTGTGTGTGTGTGTAGGTAGGTGTGTAGGTGTGTGTGTGTGTCTAGGTAGGTGTGTGTAGGTCTGAAGGGGTTACAGGCCAGTTGGTGTAGGTGTGTGTGTAGGGTGTGAAGGGGGTTGGGCAGGCATCACCCCTGGTCAAGCGTTACTGTTTCGGTGGATCTCAACAGTCCCCATCTACCCCCTGGTCAAGCGTTAACGTCTCGGTGGATACTCAGGATCCCCATCTACCCCTGGTCAGCGTTACTGTTTGGTGGATCTCACAGTCCCCCATCACCCCTTCACACGCGTTAACCTCGGTGGATACTCAACATTTCCCCATCTCCACAGGTCAACAGTCCCATACCCCTGGTCGTTACGTTTGGGTGGATACTCAACAGTCCCCATCTACCCCTGGCCATCTTAACGTTTGTGGATACTCCGTCCCCATCACCCGGTGGTCCATTACATGGTGGATACTCCAGTTCCCCATCATACAACAACGTCGGTGGATGCTCAACAGTCCCCCCAACCCCTGGACGTTACCGTTACCGTTTTGGTGGGTACTCAACAGTCCCCATCTACCCCTGGTCAACGTTACCGTTACCGTTTGGGTGGATACTCAACAGTCCCCCATCTACCCCTGGTCAACGTTACTGTTTCGGTGGATGCTCAACAGTCCCCCATCTACCCCCTGGTCAACGTTAACGTTTCGGTGGATACTCAACAGTCCCCATCTACCCCCTGGTCAACGTTACCGTTACCGTTTGGTGGATACTCAACAGTTTGCCATCTACCCCTGGTCAACGTTGGGTGGATACTCAACAGTTCCCCCACCTGGTCACCGTCTCGGTGGATACTCGTTACCCGTTTTGGTGGATACTCAACGGTTCCCACGCGTTACGTCCGGTGGTCAGCGTTACCTGGTTAGCCGTTTTGGTGGATACTCAACAGTCCCCATCTACCCCTGGTTCCCCCCCTGGTCAACGTCCCCCATCTACCCCTGGTCAACGTCTAGCGTTTTGGAATGTTAGTCACCTTGGCAACTAGAGGAGCCCAATAAACAACCGTGTCTACCCACCCCATCTGACCAATAGAGGAGCTCAGTGTTGGAAAGTCAATTTCACACCCAGTTAAAGGCCTACTATGTCATTAAACCAGCCTGTAAATACAACTAACCTTCTCATGTAGCGGTTATTATAACACAATACCACTGGGCTGTATGGGGTCAATATAACACAATACCACTGGGCTGTATGGGGTCAATATAACACAATACCACTGGGCTGTATGGGGTCAATATAACACAATACCACTGGGCTGTATAGGATCCAATATAACACAATACCACTGGGCTGTATAAATAATATAAATAATAATACCACTGGGCTGTATGGGGTCAATATAACACAATAACACAATACCACTGGGCCAGGGTCAATATAACACAATACCACTGGGCTGTATGGGGTCAATATAACACAATACCACTGGGCTGTATGGGGTCAATATAACACAATACCACTGGGCTGTATGGGGTCAATATAACACAATACCACTGGGCTGTATGGGGTCAATATAACACAATACCACTGGGCTGGGCTGTCAATATAACACAATACCATGGGGTCAATATAACACAATACCACTGGGCTGTATGGGGTCAATATAACACAATACCACTGGGCTGTATGGGGTCAATATAACACAATACCACTCAATATAACACAATACCACTGGGCTGTATGGGGGTCAATATAACACAATACCACTGGGCTGTATGGGGTCAATATAACACAATACCACTGGGCTGTATGGGGTCAATATAACACAATACCACTGGGCTGTATAACAATCAATATAACACAATACCACTGGGCTGTATGGGGTCAATATAACACAATAACACAATACCACTGGGCTGTATGGGGTCAATATAACACAATACCACTGGGCTGTATGTCAATATAACACAATACCACTGGGCTGTATGGGGTCAATATAACACAATACCACTGGGCTGTATGGGGTCAATATAACACAATACCACTGGGCTGTATGGGGGTCAATATAACACAATACCACTGGGCTGTATGGGGTCAATATAACACAATACCACTGGGCTGTCAATATAACACAATACCATGGGGTCAATATAACACAATACCACTGGGCTGTATGGGGTCAATATAACACAATACCACTGGGCTGTATGGGGTCAATATAACACAATACCACTGGGCTGTATGGGGTCAATATAACACAATACCACTGGGCTGTATGGGGTCAATATAACACAATACCACTGGGCTGTATGGGGTCAATATAACACAATACCACTGGGCTGTATGGGGTCAATATAACACAATACCACTGGGCTGTATGGGGTCAATATAACACAATACCACTGGGCTGTATGGGGTCAATATAACACAATACCACTGGGCTGTATGGGGTCAATATAACACAATACCACTGGGCTGTATGGGGTCAATATAACACAATACCACTGGGCTGTATGGGGGTCAATATAACACAATACCACTGGGCTGTATGGGGTCAATATAACACAATACCACTGGGCTGTATGGGGTCAATATAACACAATACCACTGGGCTGTATGGGGTCAATATAACACAATACCACTGTATGGGGTCAATATAACACAATACCACTGGGCTGGGTCAATATAACACAATACCACTGGGCTGTATGGGGTCAATATAACACAATACCACTGGGCTGTATGGGGTCAATATAACACAATACCACTGGGCTGTATGGGGTCAATATAACACAATACCACTGGGCTGTATGGGGTCAATATAACACAATACCACTGGGCTGTATGGGGTCAATATAACACAATACCACTGGGCTGTATGGGGTCAATATAACACAATACCACTGGGGGCTGTATGGGGTCAATATAACACAATACCACTGGGCTGTATGGGGTCAATATAACACAATACCACTGGGCTGTATGGGGTCAATATAACACAATACCACTGGGCTGTATGGGGTCAATATAACACAATACCACTGGGCTGTATGGGGTCAATATAACACAATGTAAATACCACTGGGCTGTATGGGGTCAATATAACACAATACCACTGGGCTGTATGGGGTCAATATAACACAATACCACTGGGCTGTATGGGGTCAATATAACACAATACCACTGGGCTGTATGGGGTCATATAACACAATAACTGGGCTGTATGGGGTCAATATAACACAATACCACTGGGCTGTATGGGGTCAATATAACACAATACCACTGGGCTGTATGGGGTCAATATAACACAATACCACTGGGCTGTATGGGGTCAATATAACACAATACCACTGGGCTGTATGGGGTCAATATAACACAATACCACTGGGCTGTATGGGGTCAATATAACACAATACCACTGGGCTGTATGGGGTCAATATAACACAATACCACTGGGCTGTATGGGGTCAATATAACACAATACCACTGGGCTGTATGGGGTCAATATAACACAATACCACTGGGCTGTATGGGGTCAATATAACACAATACCACTGGGCTGTATGGGGTCAATAACACAATACCACTGGGCTGTATGGGGTCAATATAACACAATACCACTGGGCTGTATGGGGTCATTATAACACAATACCTCTGGCTGTATGGGGTCAATATAACTGTTTCAAATACCTCTGGCTGTATGGGGTCATTATAACACAAGCCTCTGGCTGTATGGGGTCAATATAACACAATACCTCTGGCTGTATGGGGTCAATATAACACAATACCTCTGGCTGTATGGGGTCAATATAACACAACAGGTTAGTAATGGAGTCAATATCCATCTCTGGCTGTATGGGGGTCAATATAACACAACGTCTCATAAATTCATTCAATGTCATGATCCTTTATTTATCCCCAACTGAAGTAAGACACCCCTCTACAGACCAGACACACCCCTCTACAGACCAGACAGACACCCTCTACAGACCAGACAGACACCCCTCTACAGACCAGACAGACACCCCCTCTACAGACCAGACAGACACCCCTCTACAGACCAGACAGACACCCCCTCTACAGACCAGACAGACACCCCTCTACAGACCAGACAGACACCCCCTCTACAGACCAGACAGACACCCCTCTACAGACCAGACAGACACCCCCTCTACAGACCAGACAGACACCCCTCTACAGACCAGACAGACAGAGACACCCCTCTACAGACCAGACAGACAGACCAGACAGACACCCCCTACAGACCAGACAGACAGACACCCTCTACAGACTACAGACCAGACAGACACCACCCCTCAGACAGACACCACCCCTACAGACCAGACAGACACCACCCCTACAGACCAGACAGACACCACCCCTACAGACAGACAGACACCACCCCTACAGACCAGACAGACACCACCCCTACAGACCAGACAGACACACCCCTACAGACCAGACAGACACCACCCCTACAGACCAGACAGACACCACCCCTACAGACAGACAGACACCACCCTACAGACCAGACAGACACCACAGACCAGACAGACACCAGACCAGACAGACACCACCCCTACAGACCACCAGACAGACACCACCCCTACAGACCAGACAGACACCACCCCTACAGACCAGACAGACACCACCCCCTACAGACCAGACAGACACCACCCCTACAGACCAGACAGACACCACCCCTACAGACCAGACAGACACCCCCTCAGACAGACCAGACAGACAGACACCACCTCTACAGACCAGACAGACACCACCTCTACAGACCAGACAGACACCACCCTACAGACCAGACAGACAGACACCACCCCTACAGACACCACCCCTACAGACCAGACAGACCAGACAGACACCCCTACAGACCAGACAGACACCACCCCTACAGACCAGACAGACACCCCTACAGACCAGACAGACACCCCCTACAGACCAGACAGACTTACCGCGCTGGCGTCGACATCACTGTGCACCGCCACTGTTTTGATACCCATCTTCTTACATGTTTTCATCACCTGCCAGAGGCAATGAAGAAGACGTGTGATCAGCTTTTATTCAACACATCAATAATAATAATAATAGTCTATAATGTTTACTAGGTGCTATAGACCTGCTATAGGCGCAGTAGAGAGATGAGACACGGTGTAGCTTAGGAGGGCTTTCATCCTGTCTCTGTCTTAGTTAACACACAGTCTTACCCTGCAGGCGATCTCTCCTCTGTTTGCAATGAGGATCTTATCAAAGGTCTAGTAGGGTGAAAGGGAAGAAAGAGATTAGTTTGGGAACTCATTGACACAACAAATCATTTGCTCCTGTGTGTGTGTGTGTGTGTGTGTGTGTGTGTGTGTGTGTGTACCAGTAAACACATAGAAACACAGTAAGTGAAAGCGTCTGGTTCTGTCAGTCTTTCCGTTCCTCTGGTCTGAACACCTTATTAAATGAAACGTCTTTCCTCTGTCCCCTCACACACACACACACACACACACACACCTCAACCCCCTGCCTGTCCTACTGCTAAACACTATGGCCAGAGGCAAGGTTGGCGGTTTGAAGATGAAAGGACAAAGCTATGAGGATGTGACATGTTGTTTATATTGGGGATGGAGGGAAATGAAGGTTTCCCCTTGTAACATTTAGAGAGAAAAGATAATACTCTGCTAGCAACAAATAAAATACATTCTGTGTTACTCAGGTTCATGTTGACAAACCTCCACAAGTCATGACAAAGTACTGTTTTTAAATCAGAGGTCTGTCAACACAAAGTACTGTTTTTAAATCAGAGGTCTGTCAACACAAAGTACTGTTTTTAAATCAGAGGTCTGTCAACACAAAGTACTGTTTTTAAATCAGAGGTCTGTCAACACAAAGTACTGTTTTTAAATCAGAGGTCTGTCAACACAAAGTACTGTTTTTAAATCAGAGGTCTGTCAACACAAAGTACTGTTTTTAAATCAGAGGTCTGTCAACACAAAGTACTGTTTTTTAAATCAGAGGTCTGTCAACACAAAGTACTGTTTTTAAATCAGAGGTCTGTCAACACAAAGTACTGTTTTTAAATCAGAGGTCTTCAACACAAAGTACTGTTTTTAAATCAGAGGTCTGTCAACACAAAGTACTGTTTTTAAATCAGAGGTCTGTCAACACAAAGTACTGTTTTTAAATCAGAGGTCTGTCAATCACACAAAGTACTGTTTTTAAATCAGAGGTCTGTCAACACAAAGTACTGTTTTTAAATCAGAGGTCTGTCAACACAAAGTACTGTTTTTAAATCAGAGGTCTGTCAACACAAAGTACTGTTTTTAAATCAGAGGTCTGTCAACACAAAGTACTGTTTTTAATCAGAGGTCTGTCTGTTTTTAATCAGAGGTCTGTCAACACAAAGTACTGTTTTTAATCAGAGGTCTGTCAACACAAAGTACTGCATTTAATTTCAATACAGAACTTATCCTTCCTGGCATCATGTGACAACCCTGCACCCAGTGAGCCATACTACTCCTATCCTTCCTGGCATCATGTGACAACCCTGCACCCAGTGAGCCATACTACTCCTATCCTTCCTGGCATCATGTGACAACCCTGCACCCAGTGAGCCATACTACTCCTATCCTTCCTGGCATCATGTGACAACCCTGCACCCAGTGAGCCATACTACTCCTATCCTTCCTGGCATCATGTGACAACCCTGCACCCAGTGAGCCATACTACTCCTATCCTTCCTGGCATCATGTGACAACCCTGCACCCAGTGAGCCATACTACTCCTATCCTTCCTGGCATCATGTGACAACCCTGCACCCAGTGAGCCATACTACTCCTATCCTTCCTGGCATCATGTGACAACCCTGCACCCAGTGAGCCATACTACTCCTATCCTTCCTGGCATCATGTGACAACCCTGCACCCAGTGAGCCATACTACTCCTATCCTTCCTGGCATCATGTGACAACCCTGCACCCAGTGAGCCATACTACTCCTATCCTTCCTGGCATCATGTGACAACCCTGCACCCAGTGAGCCATACTACTCCTATCCTTCCTGGCATCATGTGACAACCCTGCACCCAGTGAGCCATACTACTCCTATCCTTCCTGGCATCATGTGACAACCCTGCACCCAGTGAGCCATACTACTCCTATCCTTCCTGGCATCATGTGACAACCCTGCACCCAGTGAGCCATACTACTCCTATCCTTCCTGGCATCATGTGACAACCCTGCACCCAGTGAGCCATACTACTCCTATCCTTCCTGGCATCATGTGACAACCCTGCACCCAGTGAGCCATACTACTCCTATCCTTCCTGGCATCATGTGACAACCCTGCACCCAGTGAGCCATACTACTCCTATCCTTCCTGGCATCATGTGACAACCCTGCACCCAGTGAGCCATACTACTCCTATCCTTCCTGGCATCATGTGACAACCCTGCACCCAGTGAGCCATACTACTCCTATCCTTCCTGGCATCATGTGACAACCCTGCACCCAGTGAGCCATACTACTCCTATCCTTCCTGGCATCATGTGACAACCCTGCACCCAGTGAGCCATACTACTCCTATCCTTCCTGGCATCATGTGACAACCCTGCACCCAGTGAGCCATACTACTCCTATCCTTCCTGGCATCATGTGACAACCCTGCACCCAGTGAGCCATACTACTCCTATCCTTCCTGGCATCATGTGACAACCCTGCACCCAGTGAGCCATACTACTCCTATCCTTCCTGGCATCATGTGACAACCCTGCACCCAGTGAGCCATACTACTCCTATCCTTCCTGGCATCATGTGACAACCCTGCACCCAGTGAGCCATACTACTCCTATCCTTCCTGGCATCATGTGACAACCCTGCACCCAGTGAGCCATACTACTCCTATCCTTCCTGGCATCATGTGACAACCCTGCACCCAGTGAGCCATACTACTCCTATCCTTCCTGGCATCATGTGACAACCCTGCACCCAGTGAGCCATACTACTCCTATCCTTCCTGGCATCATGTGACAACCCTGCACCCAGTGAGCCATACTACTCCTATCCTTCCTGGCATCATGTGACAACCCTGCACCCAGTGAGCCATACTACTCCTATCCTTCCTGGCATCATGTGACAACCCCTGCACCCAGTGAGCCATACTACTCCTATCCCTTCCTGGCATCATGTGACAACCCTGCACCCAGTGAGCCATACTACTCCTATCCTTCCTGGCATCATGTGACAACCCTGCACCCAGTGAGCCATACTACTCCTATCCTTCCTGGCATCATGTGACAACCCTGCGCAGTGAGCCATACTACCTCTATCCTTCCTGGCATCATGTGACAAACCCAGTGCATCCTTCCCCATGACAACCCTGCACCCAGTCAGCCATACTACTCCTATCTTCCTGGCATCATGTGACAACCTTGCACCCAGTGAGCCATACTTCATCTTATCCTTCCTGGCATCATGTGACAACCCTGCACCCAGTGAGCCATACTATTCCTATCCTTCCTGGCATCATGTGACAACCCTGCACCCAGTGAGCCATACTACTCCTATCCTTCCTTGTATCATATGACAACCCTGCACCCAGTGAGCCATACTACTCCTATCCTTCCTGGCATCATGTGACAACCCTGCACCCAGTGAGCCATACTACTCCTATCCTTCCTGGCATCATGTGACAACCCTGCACCCAGTGAGCCATACTACTCCTATCCTTCCTGGCATCATGTGACAACCCTGCACCCAGTGAGCCATACTACTCCTATCCTTCCTGGCATCATGTGACAACCCTGCACCCAGTGAGCCATACTACTCCTATGACATCTTGCACCCTGGCATCATGTGACAACCCTGCACCCAGTGAGCCATACTACTCCTATCCTTCCTGGCATCATGTGACAACCCTGCACCCAGTGAGCCATACTACTCCTATCCTTCCTGGCATCATGTGACAACCCTGCACCCAGTGAGCCATACTTTACCCATCCTTCCCTGGCATCATGTGGTGACAACCCTGCACCCAGTCAGCCATACTGATTCTATCCTTCCTGGCATCATGTGGACAACCTGCACCCAGTGAGCCATACTACTCCTATCCTTCCTGGCATCATGTGACAACCCTGCACCCAGTGAGCCATACTACTCCTATCCTTCCTGGCATCATGTGACAACCCTGCACCCAGTCAGCCATACTACTCCTATCCTTCCTGGCATCATGTGACAACCCTGCACCCAGTGAGCCATACTACTCCTATCCTTCCTGGCATCATGTGACAACCCTGCACCCAGTGAGCCATACTACTCCTATCCTTCCTGGCATCATGTGACAACCCTGCACCCAGTGAGCCATACTACTCCTATCCTTCCTGGCATCATGTGA
>NW_025751559.1:0-14903 GCF_021184085.1 Oncorhynchus gorbuscha
CACACACACACACACACACACACACACACACACACACACACACGCACGCACGCACGCACGCACGCACACACACGCACGCACGCACACCCTTCCCCATATACCTGTCATGCAGGTGAAAGAGGACCCAAAAGCGACTTGGCGAAAACAGAGTCTTTAATCCAGTAAAGTAAATACAAACAAAAAACACAACTTTCACTCGAAATGACGAGGACAAACTGGAGACTCGATCTTGAACAGCAGGTGAACAGCAGGTTGCCTCGGAAGGCACTTGAGACCAGACAGACTCAGACACCTGCTCACCACGCAGCATCTGAGGGAAAACACGACACGACAGGGCGATACACAATCACAGCACGGTGAATTCTAAACAAGGAACCGACAGGACAGGAACGGAACACAAAGGAAGAAATAGGGACTCTAATCAGGGGAAAGGATCGGGAACAGGTGTGGGAAGACTAAATGATTGATTAGGGGAATAGGAACAGCTGGGAGCAGGAACGGAACGATAGAGAGAAGAGAGAGCGAGAGAGTGAAAGAGGGAGGGGAGAGAGAGGGATAGAAAGAGGGAAAGAACCTAATAAGACCAGCAGAGGGAAACGAATAGAATGGGAAGCACAGGGACAAGACAAGATAATAAATGACAAAACATGACAGTACCCCCCACTCACCGAGCGCCTCCTGGCGCACTCGAGGAAGGAATCCTGGCGGCAACGGAGGAAATCATCAATGAGTGAACGGTCCAGCACGTCCCGAGACGGAACCCAACTCCTCTCCTCAGGACCGTAACCCTCCCAATCCACTAAGTATTGGTGACCCCGTCCCCGAGAACGCATGTCCATGATCTTATGTACCTTGTAAATAGGTGCGCTCTCGACAAGGACGGGAGGGGGAGGGAAGACGAACGAGGGTGCGAAGAAAGGGCTTAATACAGGAGACATGGAAGACAGGATGGACGCGACGAAGATGTCGCGGAAGAAGCAGTCGCACAGCGACAGGATTGACGACCTGGGAAACACGGAACGGACCAATGAACCGCGGAGTCAACTTACGAGAAGCTGTCGTAAGAGGAAGGTTGCGAGTGGAAAGCCACACTCTCTGGCCGCAACAATACCTTGGACTCTTAATCCTGCGTTTATTGGCGGCTCTCACAGTCTGTGCCCTGTAACGGCAAAGTGCAGACCTCACCCTCCTCCAGGTGCGCTCACAACGTTGGACAAACGCTTGAGCGGAGAGAACGCTGGACTCGGCAAGCTGGGATGAGAACAGAGGAGGCTGGTAACCCAGACTACTCTGAAACGGAGATAACCCGGTAGCAGACGAAGGAAGCGAATTGTGGCGTATTCTGCCCAGGGAGCTGTTCTGCCCAAGACGCAGGGTTTCTGAAAGAAAGGCTGCGTAGTATGCGACCAATCGTCTGATTGGCCCTCTCTGCTTGACCGTTAGACTGGGGATGAAACCCGGAAGAGAGACTGACGGACGCACCAATCAAACGACAGAACTCCCTCCAAAACTGTGACGTGAATTGCGGGCCTCTGTCTGAAACGGCGTCTAACGGGAGGCCATGAATTCTGAATACATTCTCGATAATGATTTGTGCCGTCTCCTTAGCGGAAGGAAGTTTAGCGAGGGGAATGAAATGTGCCGCCTTAGAGAACCTATCGACAACCGTAAGAATCACAGTCTTCCCCGCAGACAAAGGCAGACCGGTAATGAAGTCTAGGGCGATGTGAGACCATGGTCGAGAAGGAATGGGGAGCGGTCTGAGACGACCGGCAGGAGGAGAGTTACCCGACTTAGTCTGCGCGCAGTCCGAACAAGCAGCCACGAAACGGCGCGTGTCACGCTCCTGAGTCGGCCACCAAAGCGCTGGCGAATAGACGCAAGAGTGCCTCGAACACCGGGATGACCAGCTAACTTGGCAGAGTGAGCCCACTGAAGAACAGCCAGACGAGTGGAAACAGGAACGAAAAGGAGGTTACTAGGACAAGCGCGCGGCGACGCAGTGTGCGTGAGTGCTTGCTTAACCTGTCTTTCAATTCCCCAGACTGTTAACCCGACAACACGCCCATAAGGAAGAATCCCCTCGGGATCAGTAGAAGCCACAGAAGAACTAAACAGACGGGATAAGGCATCAGGCTTGGTGTTCTTGCTACCCGGACGGTAAGAAATCACAAACTCGAAACGAGCGAAAAACAACGCCCAACGAGCTTGACGGGCATTAAGTCGTTTGGCAGAACGGATGTACTCAAGGTTCTTATGGTCTGTCCAAACGACAAAAGGAACGGTCGCCCCCTCCAACCACTGTCGCCATTCGCCTAGGGCTAAGCGGATGGCGAGCAGTTCACGGTTACCCACATCATAGTTGCGCTCAGATGGCGACAGGCGATGAGAAAAATAAGCGCAAGGATGAACCTTATCGTCAGACTGGAAGCGCTGGGATAGAATGGCTCCCACGCCTACCTCTGAAGCGTCAACCTCGACAATGAATTGTCTAGTGACGTCAGGAGTAACGAGGATAGGAGCGGACGTAAAACGTTCTTTTAGAAGATCAAAAGCTCCCTGGGCGGAACCGGACCACTTAAAACACGTCTTGACAGAAGTAAGAGCTGTGAGAGGGGCAGCAACTTGACCGAAATTACGAATGAAACGCCGATAGAAATTAGCGAAACCTAAAAAGCGCTGCAACTCGACACGTGACCTTGGAACGGGCCAATCACTGACAGCTTGGACCTTAGCGGAATCCATCTGAATGCCTTCAGCGGAAATAACGGAACCGAGAAAAGTAACGGAGGAGACATGAAAAGAGCACTTCTCAGCCTTTACGTAGAGACAATTCTCTAAAAGGCGCTGTAGAACACGTCGAACGTGCTGAACATGAATCTCGAGTGACGGAGAAAAAATCAGGATATCGTCAAGATAGACAAAAACAAAGATGTTCAGCATGTCTCTCAGAACATCATTAACTAATGCCTGAAAAACAGCTGGCGCATTGGCGAGACCGAACGGCAGAACCCGGTACTCAAAATGCCCTAACGGAGTGTTAAACGCCGTTTTCCACTCGTCCCCACCTCTCTGATGCGCACGAGATGGTAAGCGTTACGAAGGTCCAACTTAGTAAGCACTGGCTCCTGCAGAATCTCGAAGGCTGATGACACAAGGGGAAGCGGATAACGATTCTTAACCGTTATGTCATTCAGCCCTCGATAATCCACGCAGGGCGCAGAGTGCCGTCCTTCTTCTTAACAAAAAGAACCCGCGCCCGGCCGGAGGAAGAAGGCACTATGGTACGGCGTCAAGAGACACAGACAAATAATCCTCGAGCCTTACGTTCGGGAGCCGACAGAGAGCCCGTCTACCCCGAGGAGGAGTGGTCCCCGGAAGGAGATCAATACTACAATCATACGACGGTGAGGAGGAAGGGAGTTGGCTCGGGACCGACTGAAGACCGTGCGCAGATCATGATATTCCCTCCGGCACTCCTGTCAAATCGCCAGGTTCCTCCTGAGAAGTAGGGACAGAAGAAACGGGAGAGGATGGCAGACATTAAACACTTCACATGACAAAAACGTTCCAGGATAGGATAGAATTACTAGACCAATTAATAGAAGGATTATGACATACTAGCCAGGGATGACCCAAAACAACAGGTGTAAACGGTGAACGGAAAATCAAAAGAAATAGTCTCACTGTGGTTACCAGATACTGTGAGGTTAAAGGTAGTGTCTCAAATCTGATACTGGGAAGATGACTACCATCTAAGGCGAACATGGGCGTAGGCTTCTCTAACTCTCTGAAAGGAATGTCATGTTTCCGAACCCATGCTTCGTCCATGAAACAACCCTCAGCCCCAGAGTCTATCAAGGCACTACATGTAGCACCCGAACCGGTCCAGCGTAGATGGACCGACAAAAATAGTACAGGATTTTGATGGAGAGACTTGAGTAGTTGCGCTCACCTGTAGCCCTCGCTTACAGATGAGCTCTGGCTTTTACCTGGACATGAATTAACAAAATGTCCAGCAACTCCGCAATAGAGGCACAGGCGGTTGGTGATCCTCCGTTCCCTCTCCTTAGTCGAGATGCGAATCCTCCCAGCTGCATGGGCTCAGTCTCTGAGCCAGAGGAGGGAGATGGTTGCGTGCGGAGCAGGAAACACCGTTGATGCGAGCTCTCTTCCACGACCCGGTGACGAAGATCTACCCGTCGTTCTATGCGGATGGCGAGAGCAATCAAAGTCCACATCTGAAGGAACCTCCCGGGAGAGAATCTCATCCTTAACCACTGCGTGGAGTCCCTCCAGAAAACGGCGAGCAGCGCCGGCTCGTTCCACTCACTAGAGGCAGCAAGAGTGCGAAAACTCAATAGAATAATCCGTTATGGACCGTTCACCTTGGCATAAGGAAGCCAGGGCCCTAGAAGCCTCCCTACCAAAAACTGAACGGTCAAAAACCCGAATCATCTCCTCTTTAAAGTTCTGGAACTTGTTAGAGCAATCAGCCCTTGCCTCCCAGATAGCTGTGCCCCATTCTCGAGCCCGGCCAGTAAGGAGTGAAATAGCGTAAGCAGCCGAGCTCTCTCTAGAGTATGTGTTGGGTTGGAGAGAGAACACAATCTCACACTGCGTGAGAAAGGAGCGGCCTCAGTGGGCTGCCCGGAGTAGCAAGGTGGGTTATTAACCCCTAGGTTCTGGAGGCTCGGCAGGCCAGGAAGTAACAGGTGGCACGAGACGTAGACTCTGGAACTGTCCAGAGAGGTCGGAAACCTGGCGGCCAGGTTCTCCACGGCATGGCGAGCAGCAGACAATTCCTGCTCGTGTCTGAGCATGGCTCCTTGGATCTCGACGGCAGTGTAACGAGCGTCTGAAGTCGCTGGGTCCATTCCTTGGTCGGTTCCTTCTGTCATGCAGGTGAAAGAGGACCCAAAAGCGACTTGGCGAAAACAGAGTCTTTAATCCAGTAAAGTAAATACAAACAAAAAACACAACTTTCACTCGAAATGACGAGGACAAACTGGAGACTCGATCTTGAACAGCAGGTGAACAGCAGGTTGCCTCGGGAAGGCACTTGAACCAGACAGACTCAGACACCTGCTCACCACGCAGCATCTGAGGAAAACACGACACGACAGGGCGATACACAATCACAGCACGGTGAATTCTAAACAAGGAACCGACAGGACAGGAACGGAACACAAAGGAAGAAATAGGGACTCTAATCAGGAAAGGATCGGGAACAGGTGTGGGAAGACTAAATGATTGATTAGGGGAATAGGAACAGCTGGGAGCAGGAACGGAACGATAGAGAGAAGAGAGCGAGAGAGTGAAAGAGGGAGGGGGAGAGAGAGGGATGGAAAGAGGGAAAGAACCTAATAAGACCAGCAGAGGGAAACGAATAGAATGGGAAGCACAGGGACAAGACAAGATAATAAATGACAAAACATGACAATACCCACACACTCTCTGTATAACACCCATCATCGCCTCTCCTCCCCCAGGTAAGTGTAGTCATGGAGGTGCAGCTGACCTGACCAGCTCTGAGGTTCCTCGCGGGGGCATCAGCAAGGATGAGCGTCGCTCTGACAACGTGGCCCTGCACACTGCTGCTGTCACCGTGGCAACGACCGCAACCCTCCGGCTGCTGGACGACATCCGGGGAGCCGCCGGTGACAACAACTACCTACGGTACGGAGAGGGGTAGAGGGGGGTGAAGGGGAGGAGAGGGGTAGAGGGGGGTGAAGGGGAGGAGAGGGGTAGAGGGGGGTGAAGGGGAGGAGAGGGGTAGAGGCGGGTGAAGGAGAGGAGAGGGGTAGAGGGGGGTGAAGGGAGGAGAGGGGTAGAGGGGGGTGAAGGAGGGAGATGGGTAGAGGGGGTGAAGGAGAGAAGAGGGGTAGAGGTGGGTGAAGGAGAGGAGAGGAGAGGAGTAGAGGGGTGAAGGAGAGGAGAGGGGTAGAGGGGGTGAAGGAGGGAGATGGGTAGAGGGGGGTGAAGGAGAGAAGAGGGGTAGAGGTGGGTGAAGGAGAGGAGAGGAGAGGAGTAGAGGGGTGAAGGAGAGGAGAGGGGTAGAGGGGTGAAGGTGGGGGGAGAGGGGTAGAGGGGGTGAAGGAGAGAAGAGGGGTAGAGGCCGGTGAAGGAGAGGAGAGGAGTAGGGGGGTGAAGGGGAGGAGAGGGGGTGAGGGGGAGGAGAGGGGTAGAGGGGGTGAAGGGGAGAGAGGGGGTGAAGGGGAGGAGAGGGGTAGAGGGGGTGAAGGAGGAGAGGAGAGGAGTAGAGGAGAGGAGTAGGGGTGAAGGAGAGGAGAGGGGTAGGGGGGTGAAGGGTCGGAGAGGTGGTGAAGGGTCGGAGAGGGGTAGAGGGGGTGAAGGGGAGGAGAGGGGTAGAGGAGTGAAGGAGAGGAGATGGGTTGAGGCGGGTGAAGGAGAGGAGAGGAGTAGAGGGGTGAAGGAGAGGGAGAGGGGTAGAGGGGTGAAGGAGAGGAGAGGGGGTGAAGGGGAGGAGAGGGGTAGAGGGGGAGAAGGGAGGAGAGGGGTAGAGGCGGGTGAAGGGGAGGAGAGGTCTCCCAGTAGGGGGTGAAGGAGAGGAAGGGGTAGAGGGGTGTGAAGGAGAGGAAGGGGTAGAGGGGGTGAAGGAGAGGAAAGAGGGGGTGAAGGGGAGGAAGGGGTAGAGGGGGTGAAGGGGGAGGAGAGGGGTAGAGGGGGTGAATGGGAGGAGGGGGTAGAGGGGGGTGAAGGGGAGGAGAGGGGTAGAGGGGGGGTGAAGGGGAATGAGAGGGGTAGAGGGGGTGAAGGGGAATGAGAGGGGTAGAGGCGGGTGAAGGGGAGGAGAGGGGTAGAGGGGGGGGGGTGAAGGAGAGGAGAGGGGTAGAGGGGGGTGAAGGGGAGGAGAGGGGGTAGAGGGGGGTGAAGGGGAGGAGAGGGGTAGAGGGGGGTGAAGTGGAGGAGAGGGGTAGAGGGCGGTGAAGGGGGAGGACAGGGGGTGAAGGGGAGGAGAGGGGTAGAGGGGGGTGAAGGAAAGGAGAGGAGTAGGGGGTGAAGGGGAGGAGAGGGGGTGAAGGGGAGGAGAGGGGTAGAGGGGGTGAAGGGGAGGAGAGGGGGTGAAGGGGGAGGAGAGGGGTAGAGGGGGGTGAAGGGGAGGAGAGGGGTGAAGGAGAGGAGATGGGTAGAGGGGGTGAAGGAGAGAAGAGGGGTAGAGGCGGGTGAAGGAGAGGAGAGGAGTAGAGGGGTGAAGGAAAGGGGAGGAGTAGGGGGGTGAAGGGGGAGGAGAGGGGTGAAGGGGAGGAGAGGGGTAGAGGGGGGTGAAGGGAGGAGAGGGGGTGAAGGGGAGGGAGAGGGGTAGAGGGGGGTGAAGGGGGAGGAGATTGGGGGTGAAGGGGAGGAGAGGGATAGAGGCGGGGAAGTAGAGGAGAGGAGAGGAGTAGAGGGGTGAAGGAGAGGAGAGGGGTAGAGGAGTGAAGGAGAGGAGAGGGGGTTGAGGCGGGTGAAGGAGAGGAGAGGAGTAGAGGGGTGAAGGAGAGGGAGAGGGGTAGAGGGGTGAAGGGGAGGAGAGGGGGTGAAGGGGGGAGGAGAGGGGTAGAGGGGGAGAAGGGGAGGAGAGGGGGTGAAGGGGAAGAGAGGGGTAGAGGGGGTGAAGGGAGGAGAGGGGTAGAGGGGGGTGAAGGGGAGGAGAGGGGTAGGGGGGTGAAGGGGAGGGAGAGGGGTAGAGGCGGGTGAAGGAGAGGAGAGGGGTAGAGGGGGGTGAAGGGGAGGAGAGGGGTAGAGGGGGGTGAAGGAGAGGGAGATGGGTAGAGGGGGTGAAGGAGAGAAGAGGGTAGAGGTGGGTGAAGGAGAGGAGAGGGGTAGAGGGAGTGAAGGAGAGGAGAGGGGTTGAGGCGGGTGAAGGAGAGGAGAGGGATAGAGGGGTGAAGGAGAGGAGAGGGGTAGAGGAGTGAAGGAGAGGAGGGGGTGAAGGGGAGGAGAGGGGTAGAGGGGGGAGAAGGGGAGGAGAGGGGGTGAAGGGAAGAGAGGGGTAGAGGGGGTGAAGGGGAGAGAGGTAGAGGGGGGTGAAGGGGGAGGAGAGGGGTAGAGGCACTGGGGGTGAAGGGGGGAGAGAGGGGTAGAGGCGGGTGAAAGAGAGGAGAGGGGTAGAGGGGGGTGAAGGGGAGGGGGAGAGGGGTAGAGGGGGGTGAAGAAGAGGAGATGGGTAGAGGGGGGTGAAGGAGAGAAGAGGGGTAGAGGTGGGTGAAGGAGAGGAGAGGAGAGGAGTAGAGGGGTGAAGGAGAGGAGAGGGGTAGAGGAGTGAAGGAGAGGAGAGGGGTTGAGGCGGGTGAAGGAGAGGAGAGGAGTAGAGGGGTGAAGGAGAGGAGAGGGGTAGAGGGGTGAAGGGAGGAGGAGAGGGGTGAAGGGGAGGAGAGGGGTAGAGGGGGAGAAGGGGAGGAGAGAGGGCTGAAGGGGAAGAGAGGGGTAGAGGGGGGGTGAAGGGGAGGAGAGGGGTAGAGGGGGTGAAGGGGAGGAGAGGGGGTAGAGGGGGTGAAGGAGAGGAGATGGGTAGAGGGGGGTGAAGGAGAGAAAGAGGGGTAGAGGTGGGTGAAGGAGAGGAGAGGAGAGGGAGTAGAGGGGTGAAGGAGAGAGAGGGGTAGAGGGGGTGAAGGTGGGGGAGAGGGGTAGAGGGGCCTGAAGGAGAGAAGAGGGGTAGAGGCCGGTGAAGGAGAGGAGAGGAGTAGGGGGGTGAAGGGGAGGAGAGGGGGTGAAGGGGAGGAGAGGGGTAGAGGGGGTGAAGGGGAGGAGAGGGGGTGAAGGGGAGGAGAGGGGTAGAGGGGGTGAAGGGAGGAGAGGGGTGAAGGGGAAGAGAGGGGTAGAGGGGGGGTGAAGGGGGGGAGGAGAGGGTAGAGGGGGGGTGAAGGGGAGGAGAGGGGTAGAGGGGGGTGAAGGGAGGAGAGGGTAGAGGCGGGTGAAGGAGAGGAGAGGGGTAGAGGGGGGTGAAGGGGAGGAGAGGGGTAGAGGGGGGTGAAGGAGAGGAGATGGGTAGAGGGGGTGAAGGAGAGAAGAGGGGAAGAGGTGGGTGAAGGAGAGGAGAGGGAGAGGAGTAGAGGGGTGAAGGGAGAGTAGAGGGGTAGAGGAATGAAGGAGAGGAGAGGGGGTTGACCCCGGGTGAAGGAGAGGAGAGGAGTAGAGGGGTGAAGGAGAGGAGAGGGGTAGAGGGGGGTGAAGGGGAGGAGAGGGGGTGAAGGGGAGGAGAGGGGTAGAGGGGGAGAAGGGAGGAGAGGGGGTGAAAGGGGAAGAGAGGGGGTAGAGGGGGTGAAGGGGAGGAGAGGGGTAGGGGGGGTGAAGGGGAGGAGAGGGGTAGAGGGGGTGAAGGGGAGGAGAGGGGAGAGGCGGGTGAAGGAGAGGAGAGGGGTAGAGGGGGTGAAGGGGAGGAGAGGGGTAGAGGGGGGTGAAGGAGAGGAGATGGGTAGGGGGGTGAAGGAGAGAAGAGGGGGAGAGGTGGGTGAAGGAGAGAGAGGAGAGGAGTAGAGGGGTGAAGGAGAGGAGAGGGGTAGAGGGGTGAAGGTGGGGGAGAGGGGTAGAGGGGGTGAAGGAGAGAAGAGGGGTAGAGGCCGGTGAAGGAGAGGAGAGGAGTAGGGGGGTGAAGGGGGAGAGAGGGGGTGAAGGGGAGGGGAGAGGGGTAGAGGGGGTGAAGGGAGGAGAGGGGGTGAAGGGGAGGAGAGGGTAGAGGGGTGAAGGGGAGGAGAGGAGAGGAGTAGAGGAGAGGAGTAGAGGGGTGAAGGAGAGGAGAGGGGTAGGGGGGTGAAGGGTCGGAGAGGGGGTGAAGGGTCGGAGAGGGGTAGAGGGGGTGAAGGGGAGGAGAGGGGTAGAGGAGTGAAGGAGAGGAGATGGGTTGAGGCGGGTGAAGGAGAGGAGAGGAGTAGAGGGGTGAAGGAGAGGAGAGGGGTAGAGGGGTGGGGGAGGAGAGGGGGTGAAGGGGAGGAGAGGGGTAGAGGGGGAGAAGGGGAGGAGAGGGGTAGAGGCGGGTGAAGGGGGAGGAGAGGGGTAGGGGGGGTGAAGGGGAGGAGAGGGGTAGAGGGGGTTGAAGGAGAGGAAGGGTAGAGGGGGTGAAGGAGAGGAAGGGGTAGAGGGGGTGAAGGAGAGGAAGGGGTAGAGGGGGTGAAGGGGAGGAAGGGGGTAGAGGGGGTGAAGGGGAGGAGAGGGGTAGAGGGTGAAGGGGAGGGAGAGGGGTAGAGGGGGTGAAGGGGAGGAGAGGAGAGAGGGGGTGAAAGGGGAATGAGAGGGGTAGAGGGGGTGAAGGGGAATGAGAGGGGTAGAGGCGGGTGAAGGGGAGGAGAGGGGTAGAGGGGGTGAAGGAGAGGAGAGGGGTAGAGGGGGGGGTGAAGGGGAGGAGAGGGGTAGAGTGGGGGGGTGAAGGGGAGGAGAGGGGTAGAGGGGGTGAAGGAGAGGAGAGGAGACAGAGGGGTGAAGGAAAGGAGAGGAGTAGGGGGGGTGAAGGGGAGGAGAGGGGGTGAAAGGGGAGGAGAGAGGGTAGAGGGGGTGAAGGGGAGGAGAGGGGGTGAAGGGGAGGAGAGGGGTAGAGGGGGGTGAAGGGGGAGGAGAGGGGTGAAGGAGAGGAGGGGGTAGAGGGGGTGAAGAGAGAGAAGAGGGGTAGAGGCGGGTGAAGGAGAGGAGAGGAGTAGGAGGGGTGAAGGAAAGGAGAGGAGTAGGGGGGTGAAGGGGAGGAGAGGGGGTGAAGGGGAGGAGAGGGGTAGAGGGGGTGAAGGGGAGGAGAGGGGTGAAGGGGAGGAGAGGGGTAGAGGGGGTGAAGGGGAGGAGAGGGGTTGAGGCGGGTGAAGGAGAGGAGAGGAGTAGAGGGGTGAAGGAGAGAAGAGGGGTAGAGGGGTGAAGGGGAGGAGAGGGGTGAAGGGGGAAGAGGGGTAGAGGGGGGAAAAGGGGAGGAGAGGGGGTGAAGGGGAAGAGAGGGGTAGGGGGGTGAAGGAGAGGAGAGGGGGTGAAGGGGAAGAGAGGGGTAGAGAGGATAAAGGAGAGGAGAGTGGTAGCGGGGTGAAGGGGAGGAGAGGGGTAGAGAGAGGGGTGGTGAAGGGGAGGAGGGGGGTAGAGAGGGGTGAAGGGGAGGAGAAGGATAGAGAGGGTGAAGGGCAGGAGTGGAGGGGAAGAGGGAAATACCCATGTTGAAGTTACTCACAATCTCACTCTTATCTCTCTCTCTCTCTCTCTCTCCCACAGCTTCATGGGCATAGCGCGATCGGCAGTGGTTGCTTTTGTGATCGACACCACGGGGAGCATGAAGGATGACATCCTTGAAGCCAAGAGTGTTGTCAATGAGATCATCGACAGGAAAAAGGGAACACAGGATGAGCCCTCCCAGTACATCCTGGTCCCATTCAACGATCCAGGTAAGGCTGGCTTTACACTCCACCAAGCATTCTCCTTAGCAAAACATCACTGACAAACTCTGGCATTCACCGAAATGCTGGTGCGGTTTGTAGTTAAGTCAGGAAGTGGTTAGTGATCAGTGTGTGTTTGTGTGTAGAGTTCGGACCCCTGATAAGAACGACAAACCCTGATGTTATGAAAACAGAGATTGCTAAACTCAAAGCTGATGGAGCGGAGACCTCCCTGAGATGTGCTTATCAGGCCTACAGGTACAGTGATTGACATGGCTATATTCCAATCAGGTTTCAGATATAATCCCATTCCTTTTTTATAATGCACCTGACAATAAATAAAGATACTAAGCATTCTCTCTCTCTCTCTCTCCTCTCTCTCTCTCCCTCTCCCTCTCCCTCTTCCTCTCTCTCCTCTCTCTCCTCTCTCTCTCTCTCTCTCTCCCTCTCTCTCTCCCTCTCTCTCTCTCTCTCTCTCTCTCTCTCCAGTTGGCGCTGACCGGTGCTCCAGCGTCGTCCCAACATCTATGTTTTCACAGATGCCGTTGCCAAGGACATTGCGTTAAGGAACACCATCTTGGCCCTGATCAGGAGCACCAAGTCAACCGTGAGCACTTCCTCAAACACTTCCTGTTTTAGAAGAAACAATGTCCTGCAGTTCAGGATCTTATTAATTAGGTCACACAGTAGCAAAACGCAGCAAAATGTTTTCCAATGGCAAATCAAAAACAAGCCATTCTTATTGGAGAGGTAGACACTCCCTTTTTTCTTTCATTCTTCGTTTGGTGCCTAATGAATACGACCAGGCAAACTCTCTCAAACACACCTATGTGTCTCTCCAGGTGTCTTTCTTCATGACTGGTGATGGTGCTGGTGCTAGAAGGAGGAGCGTGGAGTAGAGTCCAGCGGCAGCTACATTCGAGACCTACAAGGACCTGGCGCTGGCGTCTGGTGGTCAGGCCATTGGAGTCACCAAGGAAAATCTGCCCCAGGCCACTGACGTCATCATCGACTCCTCCACCTCCGCTCTGGTGAGTCGACACTGGTGGCCATTTTGTTTTAGATGAGTAGTTGATTTGAAATCATTTAAAACTTAATCAATTAAAAAACATGTGCTTTATAAACAATGAATTTTAGAAATGCCTAGACATAATTGTTATATCTATGATCATTTTTATTTTAATTTTAAAGGCAAGTCAGTTAAGAACAAATTCTTATTTTCAATGACGGCTTAGGAACAGTGGGTTAACTGCCTGTTCAGGAGAGAACAACAGATTTGTACCTTGTCAGCTCGGGGGTTTGAACTTGCAACCTTCCGGTTACTAGTCCAACGCTCTAAGCACTAGGCTACCCTGCCTACCCTTACAATAAAACAACAACATACCCTTTCTATCCTCCTCTCTCATTCTGTCCTCCTCCTCCTCAGGTGACAGTCCTACAGCGAGCGAGGAACCCAGGCAAAGCTGAGACATTCTCCTTCCTGCTGGATGAGTCTCTGAACAACATCACCATCTACATCACTGGAAAGTCCCTCACCTTCACCCTGAAGAACCCTGCAGGTGGGAACCTCCAACACCTACACACTGATCTAATATCAGTTTTCAGGTAAAGGTTCACCTAACTGAATAGGATGACATTTCCCCTAGACACTGATCTAATACAGTTTTCAGGTAAAGGTTCACCTAACTGAATAGGATGACATTTCCCTAGACACTGATCTAAGGTTAGTTTTCCCTCCTTAATGGTTACAGTTGACCTGTTATGCGTGTTTACGTATGTAGCTATCTTAATGTTTTTAAAGCACAAAGCACATTTTAACAAGGTATCGGAATCAGGTATATCCCATTGACAGTATGTTTGACTGTCATCCTATTTGACTGTCACCCTCCTTGCCCTACAGGTGTGACCCAGAAACAGAATGAGGCCAACGGGAACTGGGGACTGTCAGACGGTGGGCAACCTCTTCCCGGGTCCGTCTGGCCTCCAACAAACAGACAGGATTATGGGAAATCAGCATGAACTCCAACCAGCCCTACACACTGAAGGTCACTGGTGAGTTACCACAGACAGCGTCTGTTCTATTAAATATGTGTGTTATGCTCACGCTCAACACTTTATTCGAATCCCTTTGGCCCGACAGTCTAGGGGGATGGTAATGAGATCCGTAACATAACTCATGCAAATTATTATTGTGACAAAGTAAAAGTGTGAGCACGAAATAACCACGACAACAGAAATCTACCGTCAAACTCTAGGTTTATTTATAAACACACGGTAATGGGGGAGCAGGAAAAGGGGCTGAGCTGGACCCAAGGAAAGAAACAATAAATATACAAAAACACACCCCTAAGCTAGACTAGCCTACTTTAACAACAGCTAACTAACTAACCAAAAATACAGTGGGTGGTCAGCCCAGTTCTAACTAGTGTATTTAACAAAGTTCACCTACGGGTAGTGTATGCCCATGGGCGACTTGTCTTGGTTTCCCCCTTTTCCCACCAGCAAACAAACACCATAAAAAAACAATACTCACAGGTGATGACAAAGTGCTATGGAGGTGCTTTAAACAAAAGAGAGGTTAAGACACAAAGCGAGAGTGAAACACAGAGACCTACAGACATGGCATTTACAGAGAGATTGAGCTAGTGAGCTGAGCTGAGCTTTAGAACAAACAAATGATGGGGTTTTTTTTAAACCATGGGGAAGGAACTGTGATAGGTCAGGAAATAGGAGGAGGTGTGTCTTCTGATTGATGATTGATTGTTGACTGATTGGGAGTGATGATTTTCACCTGTGAAGGGAGAAGGAGAGAAAAGAGGATACACACACACACAGGATAACTGTATCCGTAACAACACTAGATGGCAGCTTGGATACACACAGAGCCAGACCTGGGGTTAAAACCTGTTAGAGACACCAGTTCCCATTTGGGAATTGCGCCCCCCACCCCCAGCTGGAATGTGGCGCTTGAGAGCATGAAATATTCTAAAATATTTTACCTCACATTAACAAGTAAAATAGCTCAAATGAAAGATAAACAAGTTGTTTATCTAGCCAGCGTCAGATTTCTAAAATGTTTCACGGCGAAAACATAGCACATATTTATGTAAATAGTAAAAGAAAAATCATTTCACTAACCTTTTGAAATCTTCATCAGATGACAGTAATATAACATGTTACACAGTACATTCATTTTTTCAATAATATGCTATATATATCCATAAATCTCTGTTTACAATGATGCATCGTTCAAAAAATGCTACTCAAATGTCCTGAGAAATGACGATAGCCCCGGCAGATAACGTCAGCTAACAAGGAATACACATCATAAACTTTGACTAAATATGCATGTTTTACATATGTATAGCAAGATACACTTCTTCTAAATGCAATTGCATTGTTACATTTAATTTTAACGTTACATTTTGCGTTCACTAGACTATAATATGGAGTCGGCACTCCCACAGTAGCATAATGACTCCTTTATCTTGGAGTCGACAGAAACCCAAAATTAATACATTAAATATTCCCTTACCTTTGTTGTTCTTCCATCAAACATGG
>NW_025751560.1:0-5000 GCF_021184085.1 Oncorhynchus gorbuscha
CCTTTACAGTTCAAAACGACTCCCACCTCCACCGATGTCTGTATACTCAGCTATGCTCCCCAGCTTTATAGCAACGGGAGTTAACCTTTAACTGTCACTTCTTCTAAATCTGAAAAGTAACCACATTGTCAGGTTTTGCCGAATGTCCATTTTGTTAGATCAGATATGTTGATTGTGCGTCAGTCTGGTATACAAACTGGGTTGCAATGACTCCTTTACCGCATCTATTCTCACTGAAAATTACCCCTGCTTCCTGGTTCTGTGACGGACACCTGGCCCCAGCCAATGAGCAACCTCCTGTCTCACCTGAGTGGTGAGCAGACATCTTGTTACTGGCTGCGAAGCGGTAGAAGGGCGGGTTATCACAGTGCAGAACCACAGGGTTGACTGGGTCTGTCTGCTGCAGCTCAAACAACAGCTCCTCCATGGTCTGAATGGTGTTGTTACGACACAGGTAGATCACCACCTTCTTGATCTGAAACACACACACACACAATACACACACACACACACACACACATACACACACAATACACACACACAACACACACACACACACACACACACACACACACACACACACACACACACACACACACACACACACACACACACACACACACACACACACACACACACACACACACACACACACACACACACACACACACACACAATACACACACACACACAAAATACACACAGACACACACAATACACACACACACAAAATACACACACACACAATACACACACAATACACACACACACACACACACACACACACAATACACACACACACAATACACACACACACACACAATACACACATACACACACAACACACACACACACCACACACAATACACACACACACAATACATACACACACCACACACAATACACACACACACACAATACACACACACACACACATACAGGTTAGCACAGTCTTTACACGATAAACTAAGACATCGGTATCACTGCTGACCCCACATACTGATGAGGAACTGGAGAACAAGATGCAGGTTGTTTAAGTGTGTGTGTGTGTGTGTGTGTGTGTGTGTGTGTGTGTGTGTGTGTGTGTGTGTGTTGTGTGTGTGTGTGTGTGTGTGTGTGTGTGTGTATTGTATGTGTGTGTGCGTGTGTGTATTGTATGTGTGTGTGTATTGTGTGTGTGTGTGTATTGTGTGTGTGTGTGCATTGTATGTGTGTGTGTGTGTGTGCGTGTGTGTATTGTATGTGTATTGTGCATGTGCGTGCGTGCGTGTGTATTGTATGTGTGTGTGTGTGTATGTGTGTGTATTGTATGTGTGTGTGTGCGTGTGTATTGTGTGTGTGCGTGCGTGTGTATTGTGTGTGCGTGTGTGTGTGTGTATTGTATGTGTGTGTGTGTGTGTGTGTGTAATGTGTGTGTGTGTATTGTATGTGTGTGCGTGTGTATTGTGTGTGCGTGTGTATTGTGTGTGTGTACGTGTGTGAGTGTGTGTACACTTTACTCACGTAGGGCAGCAGCGTGGTATCAGAGCTGACTCCACAGAGACTGATGAGGAACTGGAGCGCTGTACGCAGGTTGTTACTCCACTTCTCATTGGACACCAGGGCGTTCCACGCGTTCTCCATCTCTGGACCTGGAACCTCGTCTCCATACTGACAGGAGAACCCAGGAGAACAGTCAGGAATAAGTACTCAACCTGTCAAACTCAAGAAACACTTTAAAGCTTGGGAATTAGTAGAATGATAATATACTGTTCAAGTCAAACTCAATTAATTGGGGTTGAACCTCTCATCATTTACAGTTATTAGATAGATCAATATCTGGGTAAACAGAATGATACTAACTAATCAATTAAGGAATCAATTAAATAATAAATGAAGGAATCAATTGAGAAATCAATTAACTACAAAGCAGAAACATAAATCAGGAGGACTGCTTCCACATAGACAACCCCACAAGGTCACACTCCTAAACCCTGCTAACCTTAGCAGTCATGAACATAAGGTTGTTGAGGACCAGAGAGCTGGCCTGGAGGGAGCCCCAGCCGTTCCCCCGGAGCCGAGGGCGAGACCCAAGGTGTGTGCCCGACCACGGGGGCTCCTCTTCTGGGGTACAGGGGCTGGAAGCAGGGGTAGGAGGGCCTGTATCCACCAGCTCTATGTTAGACAGCCAGGGTAGCAGGTAGGACAACATGATCTGTCTGCCGTTAGGATGGGTGGTGGAGAAACGCTGGGACACCTCTGATGGAGGAGAGAGAGGAGGGGAGGGAGAGAGAGAGAGGGAGAGAGAGGGGAGGGAGAGAGGAGGGGGCGGGGAGAGGGGGAGAGGAGGGGGAGAGAGAGAGGGGGAGAAGAGGGGAGGGAGAAGAGGGTGAGAGGGGAGGGAGGGAGAGGGGGAGGGAGAGAGGGAGGGGGATGGAGAGAGAGGGGAGGGAGAGTAGGAGGGAGGGAGGGAGAGCAGGGAGAGGGGAGGAAGAGGGGGTGAGAGTTGGAGGGAGGAGAGAAGGGGAGAAGCATAGTTTGAGCAGTCCTTGGTAGAAGAAACTGCACATGAACACCAATTCTCTCTCTCTACACACACGCACAGTCTTGTACAGCTAACCTTGTGGGGACACACAATTCAGTCCCATTCAAAATCCTATTTTCCCTAGCCCTAAACCTAACCCGTATTCTTACCCTTGCCCTAGCCTTAATCCAAAAACCTAAACTTAACCGAAATTTAACCATTGCTCCTAACCATAACCCTTAACGTAATTCTAACCCTAACACTAATCCTAACCCCCTTTAATTCTAAACCTAACACTAATTCTAACCTTAATTCTAACCCTAACAGTAATCCTAACCTTAATTCTAACCGAACACTAATCTAACCTTAATTCTAACCTAACACTAATTCTAACCTTAATTCTAACCTAACACCTAATTCTAACCTTAATTCTAACCTAACACTAATCCTAACCTTAATTCTAACACTAACACTAATTCTTGGTAATTCTAACCCTAACACTAATTCTAACCTTAATTCTAACCTAACACTAATCCTAACCTTAATTCTAACCCTAACACTAATTCTAACCTTAATTCTAACCCTAACACTAATCCTAACCTTAATTATAACCCTAACACTAATTCTAACCTGAACCTAAACCCCCTAGAAACAGCATTTGACACCGTGACTGACTAACAAAATGTCCCAGTTGAGTCAAAGAGTGTATTTGTTCACTATTCTAGTGGGGACTTCTGGTTAAACACGTTCACACACACACACACACACACACACACACACACACACACACACACACACACACACACACACACACACACACACACACACACACACACACACACACACACACACACACACACACACATATGTAGTAACCTGAGAAGAGAGGCAGAGTGAGCTCGGGGTACATGGAGAGGCCAGCTGTGTAGAGAGTGAGGGACAGAGACGCTGTAGAGAGGAGGTAGAGGTCATGGGTCCCATACAGAATGTTACCAGGCTTCTGCTCCACCATGCGCTTAGAGTACACACACAGCTTGGCTTCAGAACCTGAAACACACATCAGATACACACATCAGATAACACACCTCAGATACACACACATCAGATACACACACACACACATCAGATACACACACCTAACACACACACACACACACACACACATCAGATACACACACACACACACACACATCACATACACACACCTAACACACACACATCAGACACACACACACACATCAGATACACACACCTAACAACACACATCAGATACACACCTAACACACACACACATTAGATACACACACATCGGATACACACACCTAACACACACATCGGATACACACACCTAACACGCACACACACATCAGATACACACACCTAACACACACCATCAGATACACACACACACACACACACACACACACACACACACACACACACACACACACACACACACACACACACACACACACACACACACACACACACACACACACACACACACACACACTAACACACACACACACATCAGATACACACACATCAGATACACACACCTAGCACACACACATCAGATACACACACCTAACACACACACATCAGATACACACACCTAACACACACACATAAATTGGCTTCCAGAATATGTCAATCAAACAAATACGGTACTGCTACAGTACTGTATAATGCATGTGTACTGTACAGTACTGTATAATACTGTATAGTGTGCTGTATGTACTGTATAATACATGTGTACTGTATAAGTACTGTATAATACATGTGTACTGTACAGTACTGTATATACATGTGTACTGTATAGTACTGTATAATACATGTGTATATATACATGTAGTACTGTATAATACATGTGTACTGTATAATTACATGCACTGTTACTGTATAATACATGTGTACTGTATAATACATACATGTGTACTGTATAGTACTGTATAATACATGTGTACTGTATAGCATATAATACATGTGTACTGTATAGTACTGTATAGTACTGTATAATACATGTGTACTGTATAGCACTGTATAATACATGTGTACTGTATAGTACTGTATAATACATGTGTACTAGTACATGGTACTGTACTGTAAATACATGTGTACTGTATAATACATGTGTACTGTATAGTACTGTATAATACATGTGTACTGTATAGTACTGTATAATACATGTGTACTGTATATTACTGTATAGTAAAATACATGTGTACTGTACAGTACTGTAAAATACATGTGTACTGTATAGTACTGTAAAATACATGTGTACTGTATAGTACTGTAAAATACATGTATAGTACTGTATAATACATGTGTACTGTATATACATGTGTACTGTATAATACATGTGTACTGTATAGCACTGTAAAATACATGTGTACTGTATAGTACTGTAAAAATACATGTGTACTGTATTGTACTGTATAATACATGTGTGTATTTTTGTTTAACTACTAGAAGTCCTCACAAGGATAGTAAAACA
>NW_025751560.1:7500-14898 GCF_021184085.1 Oncorhynchus gorbuscha
GTAACACTTCATAGAGGTGACATAACCTTTCATATAGGTGACATACCCGTATGTCGTGGCAGGCCAGGATGTTGTCCAGCCATTTGTAGAGATATCCGTCAGTAGAGAGACCCACGTTGTGGAAACACTGGACCACAACACAGCACCGCGGACATCGCCTAGGGAGAATCCATGGAATATTTATTTATGTATATGCATACTGTACATCCATGTTTCCTTGTGTGTGTGTGTGTGTGTGTGTATGTGTGTGTTTGTGTGCGTGTGTGTGTACCTTCAGAGGACAGTACTGGTATCTGGTGTGTGTGTGTGTGTGTGTGTGTGTGTGTGTGTGTGTGTGTGTGTGTGTGTGTGTGTGTGTGTGTGTGTGTGTGTGTGTGTGTGTGTGTGTGTGTGTGTACCGTACCTTGAGAGAACAATACTGGTATCTGGTGTGTGTGTGTGTGTGTGTGTGTGTGTGTGTGTGTGTGTGTGTGTGTGTGTGTGTGTGTGTGTGTGTGTGTGTGTACCTCCAGAGAACAGTACTGGTATCTGGTGTGTGTGTGTGTGTGTGTGTGTGTGTGTGTGTGTGTGTGTGTGTGTGTGTGTGTGTGTGTGTGTGTGTGTGTGTGTGTGTGTGTGTGTGTGTGTGTGTGTGTGTGTGTGTGTACCTTCAGAGAACAGTATTGGTATCTGGTGATCTGGTGGTTGCGGTCGCTGTAGCGGTCGAGGGGCGTGAACATCACGCTGAAGGGGCCAGCCCATTGGCTGAACAGGATGAAGAGGTGGTGCCTCAGAGACTGCTGGGGGAACAGGAAACGCCGGTGGTGGACTGCAGGAGAAGGGGGGTAAAAGAGAAAGATAAAGGGTTTTATTATCTATTTAAAACGCTTGACTTCCCTTTAAACTATGACGGTATTCTGAATGACGTCGTTTTAATAATAATATACAGCGTTTAGCTGACTTCCCCTTTAAACTATGACGGTATTCTGAATGACGTCGTTTTAATAATAATATACAGTGTTTAGCCAGACTTCCCCTTTAAAATATGACGGTATTCTGAATGATGTCGTATTAAAAATAGCATTCTACGTGTGGGTGGCCCCGGGTTTCGAACACACAACTCTAGTGTTATAGGCGCCATGCTTACCGTAAGAGAATGATCAAATCAAATTAAAGTGAACAATAAGCAAGTAAAGAAATAAAAACAACAGTAAAAGACAGTGAAAAACAGTAGAGAGGCTACATACAGTAGAGAGGCTATATACAGTAGAGAGGCGATATACAGTAGAGAAGCTATATACAGTACAGAGGCTATATACATTAGAGAGGCTACATACAGTAGAGAGGCTATATACAGTAGAGAGGCAATATACAGTAGAGAGAGGCTATATACAGTAGTGAGGCTATATACAGTAGAGAGGCTATATACAGTAGAGAGGCTATATACAGTAGAGAGGCTACATACAGTACAGAGGCTATATACAGTAGAGAGGCTATAAACAGAAGAGAGGCTATATACAGTAGAGAGGCTACATACAGTAGAGAGGCTACATACAGTAGAGAGGCTACATACAGTAGAGAGGCTATATACAGTAGAGGAGGCTATATACAGTAGAGAGGCTATATACAGTAGAGAATACATACAGTAGAGAGGCTCTATAGAGAGGCTATATACAGAAGAGAGGCTATATACAGTACAGAGGCTATATACAGTAGAGAGGCTACATACAGTAGAGAGACTATATACAGTAGAGAGGCTATATACAGTAGAGAGACTATATACAGTAGAGAGGCTATATACAGTAGAGAGGCTATAAAAGTAGAGAGGCTACATACAGTAAAGAGGCTATATACAGTAGAGAGGCTCTATACAGTAGAGAGGCTATATACAGTAGAGAGGCTACATACAGTAGAGAGGCTATATACAGTAGAGAGGCTATATACAGTAGAGAGGCTACATACAGTAGAGAGGCTACATACAGTAGAGAGGCTATATACAGTAGAGAGGCTATATACAGTAGAGAGGCTACATACAGTAGAGAGACTATATACAGTAGAGAGGCTACATACAGTAGAGAGACTATATACAGTAGAGAGGCTATATACAGTAGAGAGGCTATATACAGTAGAGAGGCTATAAAAGTAGAGAGGCTACATACAGTAGAGAGGCTACATACAGTAAAGAGGCTATATACAGTAGAGAGGCTCTATACAGTAGAGAGGCTATATACAGTAGAGAGGCTACATACAGTAGAGGCTATATACAGTAGAGAGGCTATATACAGTAGAGAGGCTACATACAGTAGAGAGGCTACATACAGTAGAGAGGCTATATACAGTAGAGAGGCTATATACAGTAGAGAGGCTACATACAGTAGAGAGGCTATATACAGTAGAGAGGCTATATACAGTAGAGAGGCTATATACAGTAGAGAGGCTATAACAGTAGAGAGGCTACATACAGTAGAGAGGCTACATACAGTAGAGAGGCTAGAGAGGCTATATACAGTAGAGAGGCTATATACAGTAGAGAGGCTATAAAAGTAGAGAGGCTACATACAGTAGAGAGGCTATATACAGTAGAGAGGCTACATACAGTAGAGAGGCTATATACAGTAGAGAGGCTATATACAGTAGAGAGGCTACATACAGTAGAGAGGCTACATACAGTAGAGAGGCTATATACAGTAGAGAGGCTATATACAGTAGAGAGGCTACAGTTAGTCATGCTGATTGAGGTGGTATGTACATGTAGATATGGTTAAAGTGACTATGCATATATGATGAACAGAGAGTAGCAGTAGCGTAAAAAGAGGGGTTGGTGGGTGGTGGGTGGTGGACACAATGCAGATAGCCCGGGTTAGCCAATGTGCGGCAGCACTGGTTGGTCGGGCCAATTGAGGAGGTATGTATATGTACATGAATGTATAGTTGTGACTATGCAGTGACTATGCATTTATGATAAACAGAGAGTAGCAGCAACGTAAAAGAGGGGTTGGTGGGGGCAACACAATGCAAAAAGTCAGGGTAGCCATTTGATTACCTGTTCAGGAGTCTTATGGCTTGGGGGTTAAAAACTGTTGAGAAGCCTTTTTGTCCTAGACTTGGCACTCCGGTACCGCTTGCCATGCGGTAGTAGAGAGAACAGTCTATGACTGGGGTGGCTGGGGTCTTTGACCATTTTTAGGGCCTTCCTCTGACACCGCCTGGTGATCCTTAGCTTAGTGATGAGCTTTGAGGGTACTATGGTGTTGAACGCTGAGCTGTAGTCAATGAATATTATTCTCACGTAAGTGTTCCTTTTGTCCAGGTGGGAAAGGGCAGTGTAGAGTACAATAGAGATTGCATCATCTGTGGATCTGTTTGGGCGGAATGCAAATTAGAGTGCTTCTAGGGTTTCTGGATAATGGTGTTGATGTGAGCCATTACCAGCCTTTCAAAGCCCTTCATGGCTACGGACGTGACTGCTACGGGGCCTGTAGTCATTTAGGCAGGTTGCCTTTGTGTTCTTGGGCACAGGACTATGGTGGTCTGCTTGAAGCCATGTAGATATTACAGACTCAATCAGGACATGTTGAAAATGTCAGTGAAGACACCTGCCAGTTGGTCAGCACATGCCCAGAGCACACGTCCTGGTAATCCGCCTGGCTCCGCGGTCTTGTGCATGTTGACCTGTTTAAAGGTCTTACTCACGTCGGCTACGGAGTGTGATCACACAGTCGTCCGGGAACAGCTGATGCCTCATGCATGCCTCAGTGTTATTTGGCCTCGGTTGAGCATAGAAGCATTTAGCCTGGCCTGGTAGGCCTCAGTGTCACTGGGCAGCTCGCGGCTGTGCTTCCCTTTGTAGTCTGTAATAGTTTGCAAGCCCTGGCCACATAAGACGCAGCTGGGCCGGAGCTGGTGTAGTACGCATTCAATCTTAACCTCATTGACTGATGTTTGATGGTTCGTTTAGGACATAGCGGCATTTCCTTGTAAGCTTCCGGGTTAGAGTTCAGCACCTTGAAAGCGGCAGCTCTGCCCTTAGCTCAGTGCGAATGCTGCCTGTAATCCATGGCTTCTGGTTGGTGTATGTGTACGTACAGTCACTGTTGGGACGACGCCCCGATGCACTATTGATAAAAAGCCAGTGACTGATGTGGTGTACTCTCAATGTCATTGGAAGAATCCCATAACATATTCCAGTCTGTTCTAGCAAAACAGTCCTTGTAGTTTAGCATCTGCTTCATCTGACCACTTTTATAGACCGAGTCACTGGTGCTTCCTGCTTTAATTTTTTATTGTAAGCAGGAACTGGAGGATAGGGAGTTGGGGTCTGATTTACCAAATGGAGGGCGAGGTGAGCTTTGGTCTGTGTGTGGTTACTATAGGAGTATTGCATAGTATTATGGGGTGTATAGTTACCAGGGACACACTGTATGAGGTTGGCCACCATGCCAGAGAAGTGGGCCCGATGTCTTTGAGGACATCCAGCTCCTTGTCGTTTCTCGGCTTCCAGCAGCATCCTGGTCAGGTCCACGCACTCCAGAACAGAGCTCCTAACGCCAGCTGTCACGCCTCCACGCCTCCGTTAGTACTACAGGAGGAGGAGGAACACACAGAGAGAGACACAGAGAGAGAGAGAGAGAGAGAGAGAGAGAGAGAGAGAGAGAGAGAGAGAGAGAGAGAGAGAAACAGAGACAGAGACAGAGACAGAGAGAGAGAGAGAGAGAGAGAGAGAGAGAGAAACAGAGACAGAGAGAGAGAAACAGATTAGACAAATGATTAGAAGGCAGTGTGTGTGTGTGAGAATGTGTGACATTGTGTGTGTGTGTGTGTGTGTGTGTGTGTGTGTGTGTGTGTGTGTGTGTGTGTGTGTGTGTGTGTGTGTGTGTGTGTGTGTGTGTGTGTGTGTGTGTGTGTTTGTGTTTGACAGCTTTTGTGTTTGTGCTACCTGTCACTGATAACTCCAGCGTCGGCCAGCAGTTCAAAGATTCTGAGAAGCTGCAGTCTGAGCAGGTCCCTCCCTCACACGACGCTTCTTATTCTAGAACACATTTACATGACATTATTCTCTAGGACACATTTACATGGCATTATTCTAGGACACATTTACATGACATTATTCTAGAACACATTTACATGCCAGAATTATTCTGGGACAGATTTACATGACATTATTCTGGGACACATTTACATGACATTATTCTAGAAACACATTTACATGACATTATTCTGGGACAGATTTACATGACATTATTCTAGAACACATTTACATGACATTATTCTGGGACAGATTTACATGACATTATTCTGGGACAGATTTACATGACATTATTCTGGGACACATTTACATGACATTATTCTGGGACAGATTTACATGCTTGGCATTATGCCCTAGAACACATTTACATGACATTAGAGTTCTGGGATCACATTTACATGACATTATTCTGGGACACATTTCTTACATGGCACATTCTGGGACAGATTTACATGACATTATCTGGGACACATTTAGAGCATGACATTATTCTAGAACACATTTGTTGACATTATTCTAACACATTTACATGACATTATTCTGTGAACATTTTTACATGACATTATTCTGGGACACATTTACATGACATTATTCTGGGACACATTTACATGACATTATTCTGGGACACATTTACATGGCATTATTCTGGGACAGATTTACATGACATTATTCTGGGACACATTTACATGACATTATTCTAGAATACATTTACATGGCATTATTCTAGAACACATTTACATGACATTATTCTGGGACAGATTTACATGGCATTATTCTGGGACAGATTTACATGACAATATTCTGGGACACATTTACATGACATTATTCTGGGACACATTTACATGACATTATTCTAGAACACATTTACATGGCATTATTCTGGGACAGATTTACATGACATTATTCTGGGACACATTTACATGACATTATTCTAGAACACATTTACATGACATTATTCTGGGACAGATTTACATGACATTATTCTGGGACAGATTTACATGGCATTATTCTAGAACACATTTACGTGACATTATTCTGGGACACATTTACATGGCATTATTCTGCGACAGCTTTACATGACATTATTCTGGGACACATTTACATGACATTATTCTAGAACACATTTACATGACATTATTCTGGGACAGATTTACATGACATTATTCTGGGACAGATTTACATGACATTATTCTGGGACAGATTTACATGACATTATTCTGGGACAGATTTACATGACATTATTCTAGAACACATTTACATGACATTATTCTAGAACACATTTACATGACATTATTCTGGGACGACACTGATTCTAGAACACTGTGATGGACCTGGAAACAGATCAGCTTGGTAACTAGTGTCCCGTTAAAGACACAGTCAGACAGTTAGACAGTAGTACTGTACCTCAGGTCTCCGTTCCAGGGCCTCCTTCATCAGTGGGTGGAGCTCCTCCACTAATTCTCTATGATTGGGGACACAACGTAGGGAAATAAGATTTGAGTTCATGATAAAAGTACACACACAGACATATTGTACGACTTCAGGGAGATGAACATTTAAGTCTGAGTTAGGGCAGTGTTTTATCCCACTGTATTTAAACAGTGGTAGCCTAATTCCCAAACCCTATAGAGTACCGTAGAGCCTCATCTGTGTGGAGACTGAAGATGTTTTAGTCTGTCCATGACCTTCCTCTCAAATACAACTCTCTCTCTTCTCGTAATGAAATACCTGTCCTCTACCGCCACACGCATGCACGCATGCACGCATACAAACACACACAGACCAAGAGAGAGCAAGAGAGAAAGAGACAGAAAGAGAGAGAGAGAGAGAGAGAGAGATAGACACGAGAGAGAGAGAGAGAGAGAGAGAGAGAGAGAGAGAGAGAGAGAGAGAGAGAGAGAGAGAGAGAGAGAGAGAGAGACAGATAGACACAGAGAGAGAGAGAGACAGATGGACACAGAGAGAGAGAGAGTGAGAGAGAGAGACAGGGAGAGAGAGAGAGAGAGAGAGAGAGAGAGAGAGAGAGAGAGAGAGAGAGAGAGAGAGAGAGAGGGTAGAAGTAGAGATGGGAGGACTGTAATTGAAGGAGTGTTTAAATAGAGAACAGATACACCTCCACTAATCTCTCCATCTCTCCTCCTAATCTCTCTATCTCCCCTCCTCACCTAATCTATATTCTCTCCTCCTCACCTAATCTCTCCATCTCTCCTCCTAATCTCTCCATCTCCCCTCCTCACCTAATCTATCATCTATCCTCCTCCCCTAATCTCTCCATCTCTCCTCCTAATCTCTCTATCTCCCCTCCTCACCTAATCTATATTCTCTCCTCCTCACCTAATCTCTCCATCTCTCCTCCTAATCTCTCCATCTCTGCTCCTCACCTAAACTCTCAT
>NW_025751561.1:0-14898 GCF_021184085.1 Oncorhynchus gorbuscha
AGGGATAGAGGTGGAGGTCGTGGTAGAGGTAGGGATAGAGGTGGAGGTTGTGGTAGAGGTAAGGATAGAGGTGGAGGTTGTGGTAGAGGTGGAGGTTGTGGTAGAGATTGTGGTAGATGTAGGGGTGAAGGTTGTGGAGGTTGTGGTAGGGGTAGGGGTAGAGGTGGAGTTTGTGGTAGAGGTATAGGTTGTGGTTGAGCTAGGTGTTGTGGTAGAGGTAGAGGTAGAGGTTGTGGTAGTGATAGAGGTTGTGGTAGATGTAGAGGTTGTGGTAGGGGTGAAGATTTTGGTGGAGGTAGAGGTTGTGGTAGAGGTGGAGGTTGTGGTAGAGGTAGTTGTGGTAGAGGTAGAGGTGGAGGTTGTGGTAGAGGTTGTGGTAGAGGTGAAGGTTGTGGTAGAGGTGAGGGTTGTGGTAGGGTTAGGGGTAGATTTGGAGGTTCTGGTAGAGGTAGGGATAGAGGTGGAGGTTGTGGTAGAGGTAGGGATAGAGGTGGAGGTTGATCCCTCTCTCCCCCTCCCTCTCTCACTCTCTCGCTCTCTCTTCTCTCTATCGTTCCGTTCCTGCTCCCAGCTGTTCCTATTCCCCTAATCATCATTTAGTCTTCCCACACCTGTTCCCGATCCTTTCCCTGATTAGAGTCCCTATTTCTTCCTTTGTGTTCCGTTCCTGTCCTGTCGGTTCCTTGTTTAGAATTCACCGTGCTGTGATTGTGTATCGCCCTGTCCTGTCGTGTTTTTGCCTTCATCAGATGCTGCGTGTGAGCAGGTGTCTCTGTCAGCTACGGCCTGCGCCTTACCCGAAGCGACCTGCAGTCTGTGGCCGCTTCTCCTGTTATTCCCCTACAGACTAGAGGATTTCTGTTATTCCCTGTTTGGACATTTCCTGTTAAGGATTCAGGATTTGTCGTTTTCTGTTTGGACTTGAATAAACTCTGTTTCTGTTAAGTCGCTTTGGGTCCTCTTTCACCTGCATGACAGAAGGAACCGACCAAGGAATGGACCCAGCGACTTCAGACGCTCGTTACACTGCCGTCAAGATCCAAGGAGCCATGCTCGGCAGACACGAGCAGGAATTGTCTGCTGCTCGCCATGCCGTGGAGAACCTGGCCGCTCAGGTTTCCGACCTCTCTGGACAGTTCCAGAGTCTACGTCTCGTGCCACCTGTTACTTCCTGGCCTGCCGAGCCTCCAGAACCTAGGGTTAATAACCCACCTTGCTACTCCGGGCAGCCCACTGAGTGCCGCTCCTTTCTCACGCAGTGTGAGATTGTGTTCTCTCTCCAACCCAACACATACTCTAGAGAGAGAGCTCGGGTTGCTTACGTCATTTCACTCCTTACTGGCCGGGCTCGAGAATGGGGCACAGCTATCTGGGAGGCAAGGGCTGATTGCTCTAACAAGTTCCAGAACTTTAAAGAGGAGATGATTCGGTTTTTGACCGTTCAGTTTTTGGTGGGGAGGCTTCTAGGGCCCTGGCTTCCTTATGCCAAGGTGAACGGTCCATAACGGATTATTCTATTGAGTTTCGCACTCTTGCTGCCTCTAGTGAGTGGAACGAGCCGGCGCTGCTCGCTCGTTTTCTGGAGGGACTCACGCAGTGGTTAAGGATGAGATTCTCTCCCGGGAGGTTCCTTCAGATGTGGACTCTTTGATTGCTCTCGCCATCCGCATAGAACGACGGGTAGATCTTCGTCACCGGGCTCGTGGAAGAGAGCTCGCATCAACGGTGTTTCCCTGCTCCGCATCGCAACCATCTCCCTCCTCTGGCTTTGAGACTGAGCCCATGCAGCTGGGAGGGATTCGCATCTCGACTAAGGAGAGGGAACGGAGGATCACCAACCGCCTGTGCCTCTATTGCGGAGTTGCTGGACATTTTGTTAATTCATGTCCAGTAAGAGGCCAGAGCCCATCAGTAAGCGGAGGGCTACTGGTGAGCGCTACTACTCAGGTCTCTTCATCTAGATCTTGTACTACTATGTCGGTCCATCTACGCTGGACCGGTTCGGTGCTACATGCAGTGCCTTGATTGACTCTGGGGCTGAGGGTTGTTTCATGGACGAAGCATGGGTTCGAAACATAACATTCCTTTCAGACCGTTAGACAAGCCTACGCCCATGTTTGCCTTAGATGGTAGTCATCTTCCCAGTATCAAATTTGAGACACTACCTTTAACTCTCACAGTATCTGGTAACCACAGTGAGACTATTTCTTTTTTGATTTTCCGTTCACCGTTTACACCTGTTGTTTTGGGTCATCCCTGGCTAGTATGTCATAATCCTTCTATTAATTGGTCTAGTAATTCTATCCTATCCTGGAACGTTTCTTGTCATGTGAAGTGTTTAATGTCTGCCATCCCTCCCGTTTCTTCTGTCCCTACTTCTCAGGAGGAACCTGGCGATTTGACAGGAGTGCCGGAGGAATATCATGATCTGCGCACGGTCTTCAGTCGGTCCCGAGCCAACTCCCTTCCTCCTCACCGGTCGTATGATTGTAGTATTGATCTCCTTCCGGGGACCACTCCTCCTCGAGGTAGACTATACTCTCTGTCGGCTCCCGAACGTAAGGCTCTCGAGGATTATTTGTCTGTGTCTCTTGACGCCGGTACCATAGTGCCTTCTTCTTCCCCCGGCCGGGGCGGGGTTCTTTTTTGTTAAGAAGAAGGACGGTACTCTGCGCCCTGCGTGGATTATCGAGGGCTGAATGACATAACGGTTAAGAATCGTTATCCGCTTCCCCTTATGTCATCAGCCTTCGAGATTCTGCAGGGAGCCAGGTGCTTTACTAAGTTGGACCTTCGTAACGCTTACCATCTCGTGCGCATCAGAGAGGGGGACGAGTGGAAAACGGCGTTTAACACCCGTTAGGGCATTTTGAGTACCGGGTTCTGCCGTTCGGTCTCGCCAATGCGCCAGCTGTTTTTCAGGCATTAGTTAATGATGTTCTGAGAGACATGCTGAACATCTTTGTTTTTGTCTATCTTGACGATATCCTGATTTTTTCTCCGTCACTCGAGATTCATGTTCAGCACGTTCGACGTGTTCTACAGCGCCTTTTAGAGAATTGTCTCTACGTAAAGGCTGAGAAGTGCTCTTTCATGTCTCCTCCGTTACTTTTCTCGGTTCCGTTATTTCCGCTGAAGGCATTCAGATGGATTCCGCTAAGGTCCAAGCTGTCAGTGATTGGCCCGTTCCAAGGTCACGTGTCGAGTTGCAGCGCTTTTTAGGTTTCGCTAATTTCTATCGGCGTTTCATTCGTAATTTCGGTCAAGTTGCTGCCCCTCTCACAGCTCTTACTTCTGTCAAGACGTGTTTTAAGTGGTCCGGTTCCGCCCAGGGAGCTTTTGATCTTCTAAAGAACGTTTTACGTCCGCTCCTATCCTCGTTACTCCTGACGTCACTAGACAATTCATTGTCGAGGTTGACGCTTCAGAGGTAGGCGTGGGAGCCATTCTATCCCAGCTTCCAGTCTGACGATAAGGTTCATCCTTGCGCTTATTTTTCTCATCGCCTGTCGCCATCTGAGCGCAACTATGATGTGGGTAACCGTGAACTGCTCGCCATCCGCTTAGCCCTAGGCGAATGGCGACAGTGGTTGGAGGGGGCGACTGGTTCCTTTTGTCGTTTGGACAGACCATAAGAACCTTGAGTACATCCGTTCTGCCAAACGACTTAATGCCCGTCAAGCTCGTTGGGCGTTGTTTTTCGCTCGTTTCGAGTTTGTGATTTCTTACCGTCCGGGTAGCAAGAACACCAAGCCTGATGCCTTATCCCGTCTGTTTAGTTCTTCTGTGGCTTCTACTGATCCCGAGGGATTCTTCCTTATGGGCGTGTTGTCGGGTTAACAGTCTGGGAATTGAAAGACAGGTTAAGCAAGCACTCACGCACACTGCGTCGCGCGCGCTTGTCCTAGTAACCTCCTTTTCGTTCCTGTTTCCACTCGTCTGGCTGTTCTTCAGTGGGCTCACTCTGCCAAGTTAGCTGGTCATCCCGGTGTTCGAGGCACTCTTGCGTCTATTCGCCAGCGCTTTTTGGTGGCCGACTCAGGAGCGTGACACGCGCCGCTTCGTGGCTGCTTGTTCGGACTGCGCGCAGACTAAGTCGGGTAACTCTCCTCCTGCCGGTCGTCTCAGACCGCTCCCCATTCCTTCTCGACCATGGTCTCACATCGCCTTAGACTTCATTACCGGTCTGCCTTTGTCTGCGGGGAAGACTGTGAGAGCCGCCAATAAACGCAGGATTAAGAGTCCAAGGTATTGTTGCGGCCAGAGAGTGTGGCTTTCCACTCGCAACCTTCCTCTTACGACAGCTTCGTAAGTTGACTCCCGCGGTTCATTGGTCCGTTCCGTGTCTCCCAGGTCGTCAATCCCGCTGTGCGACTGCTTCTTCCGCGACATCTTCGTCGGCCCATCCTGTCTTCCATGTCTCCTGTGTTAAGCTCCTTTCTTCGCACCCCGTTCGTCTTCCCTCCCCTCCCGTCCTTGTCGAGAGCGCACCTATTTACAAGGTACATAAGATCATGGACATGCTTTCGGGACGGGGTCACCAATACTTAGTGGATTGGGAGGGTTACGGTCCTGAGGAGAGGAGTTGGGTTCCGTCTCGGACGTGCTGGACCGTTCACTCATCGATGATTTCCTCCGTTGCCGCCAGGATTCCTTCTCGAGTGCGCCAGGAGGCGCCGGTGAGTGGGGGTACTGTCATGTTTGTCATTTATTATCATGTCTTGTCCCTGTGCTCCCCATTCTATTCGTTTCCCCTCTGCTGGTCTTATTAGGTTCTTTCCTCTTTCTATCCCTCTCTCTCCCCCTCCCTCTCTCACTCTCTCGCTCTCTCTTCTCTCTATCGTTCCGCTCCTGCTCCCAGCTGTTCCTATTCCCCTAATCATCATTTAGTCTTCCCACACCTGTTCCCGATCCTTTCCCCTGATTAGAGTCCCTATTTCTTCCTTTGTGTTCCGTTCCTGTCCTGTCGGTTCCTTGTTTAGAATTCACCGTGCTGTGATTGTGTATCGCCCTGTCCTGTCGTGTTTTTTGCCTTCATCAGATGCTGCGTGTGAGCAGGTGTCTCTGTCAGCTACGGCCTGCGCCTACCCGGCGACCTGCAGTCTGTGGCCGCTTCTCCTGTTATTCCCCTACAGACTAGAGGATTTCTGTTATTCCCTGTTTGGACATTTCCTGTTAAGGATTCAGGATTTGTCGTTTTCTGTTTGGACTTGAATAAACTCTGTTTCTGTTAAGTCGCTTTTGGGTCCTCTTTCACCTGCATGACATGGAGGTTATGGTAGAGGTAGGGTGAAGGTTGTGGAGGTTGTGGTAGGGGTAGAGGTGGGAGATTGTGATAGAGGTTGTGGTATAGGTGAAGGTTGTGGTAGAGGTGCAGGGTTGTGGTAGTGGTATGGGTAGAGGTGGGAGGCTGTGGTGAGCCAGAGGTTGTGGTAGAGTGTGAAGGTGTGTGGTACAGGTAGAGATGAAGGTTGGTAGAGGTGGGAGGTTGTGGTACAGGTAGAGGTTGTAGTAGAGGTTTGTAGAGGTGAAGGTTGTGGTAGAGGTAGAGTATGTGGTAGAGGCAGAGGTAGGGGTAGGGTAGGGGTAGAGGTGAAGGTTGTGGTAGAGTGCAAGGGCTGAGGGGGTTGTGTTAGAGGTAGTTGTAGTGGTGGAGTTTGTGGTAGAGGTATAGGTTGTGGTTGAGGTAGGTGTTGTGGTAGAGGTAGATGTTGTGGTAGTGTTAGAGGTTGTGCTCGATGTAGGGGTAGAGGTGAAGGTTGTGGTAGAGGTAGAGGTTGTGGTAGGGTAGAGGTGTGGTGGTAGAGGTGAAGGTTTTGGTGGATGTAGAGGTTGTGGTTGTGGTTGTGGTAGTGATAGAGGTTGTGGTAGGGATAGAGGTAGTTGTAGAGGTGAAGGTTGTGGTACAGGTAGAGATGAAGGTTGTGGTAGAGTGGATGTAGTGGTAGAGGTGGAGGTTGTGGTAGAGGTGGTAGATGTATAGGTTGTGGTTGAGGTTGGTGTTGTGGTAGAGGTAGAGGTTGTGGTAGAGGTAGAGGTTGTGGTAGTGGTAGAGGTTGTGCTAGATGTAGGGTAGAGGTGAAGACTTTGGTGGAGGTAGAGTTTGTGGTAGAGGTAGTGGTAGAGGTGAAGGTTGTGGTACAGGTAGGGATGAAGGTTGTGGTAGAGGTGGAGGTAGGGGGTAGGGGTAGAGTTGGAGGTTGTGGAGGTTGTGGTAGAGGTTGTGGTAGAGGTGAAGTTTGTGGTGGAGGTTGTGGTAGAGGTAGGGGTAGAGGTGGTGTTTGTGGTAGAGGTAGAGGTTGTGGTAGAGATGAAGGTTGTGGTAACGGTAATGGGTAGAGGTTGTGGTAGAGGGGGGTTGAGGTAGAGGTAGGCGTAGAGCTGAAGGTTGTAGAGGTGGGGGTGGATGTTGTAGTATAGGTTAGGGTAGAGGTGTAGGTTGTGGTAGAGGTAGGGGTAGAGGTGGAGGTTGTGGTAGAGGTAGAGGTTGTGGTGGTGATAGAGGTTTTTGTAGATGTAGGGTGGAGAGGTTGTGGTAGAGGTGAAGCTATGGTAGAGGTAGAGGTGGAGGTTGTGGTAGAGGTGAAGGTTGTGTTAGAGGTAGTTGTAGTCATGGAGTTTGTGGTAGAGGTATAAGTTGTGGCTGAGGTAGGTGTTGTGGGAGAGGTAGAGATTGTGGTAGTGGTAGAGGTTGTGGTAGATGTAGGGTAGAGGTGAAGGTTGTGGTAGAGTGTAGAGTTGTGGTTGAGGTAGGTGTTGTGGTAGTGGTAGAGGTAAAGATTGTGGGGGAGGTCAAGGTTGTGGTAGTGGTAGAGGTGTGGTAGATTTAGGGGTAGAGGTGAAGGTTGTGGTAGAGGTAGAGTTTGTGGTAGAGGTTGTGGTAGATGTAGGGGTAGAGGTGAAGGTTGTGATAGAGGTAGAGGGTTGTAAATATGGTAGAGGTGGTGGTAGGGTAGAGGTGAAGGTTTTGGTGGAGGTCGAGGTTGTGGTAGTGGTAGAGGTTGTGGTAGAGGTATAAGTTGTGGTTGAGGTAGGTGTTGTGGGAGAGGTAGAGGTTGTGGTAGTGGTAGAGGTTGTGGTAGATGTAGGGGTAGAGGTGAAGGTTGTGGTAGATTTAGCGGGTGTGGTAGGGGTGAAGGTGAAGGTTTCGGTGGAGGTTGTGGTAGAGGTGAAGGTTGTAGCAGAGGCAGGGTTAGAGGTGGAGTTTTAGAGGTGAAGGTATAGGTTGTGGTTGAGGTAGGTGTTGTGGTAGTGGTAGAGGTAAAGATTGTGGGGAGGTTGAGGTTGTGGTAGAGGTTGTGGTAGATTTAGGGGTAGAGGTGAAGGTTGTGGTAGAGGTAGAGTTTGTGGTAGAGGTTGTGGTAGATGTAGGGGTAGAGGTGAAGGTTGTGGTAGAGGTTGTGGTAGCGGCAGAGGTTGTGGTAGGGTAGAGGTGAACGTTTTGGTGGAGGTCGAGGTGTGGTAGTGGTAGAGGTTGTGGTAGAGGTAGGCGAGAGGAGTAGTGGTAGAGGTAAAGATTGTGGGGAGGTCGAGGTTGTGTTAGGGGTAGATGTAGTGGTAGAGGTGAAGGTTGTGGTACAGGTAGAGATGAAGGTTGTGGTAGAGGTGGATGTAGTGGTAGAGGTAGGAGTAGAGGTGGTTGTGGTAGAGGTGCGGGAGTGGTGGAGTTTGTGGTAGATGTATAGGTTGTGGTTGAGGTTTGTGTTGTGGTAGAGGTAGAGGTTGTGGTAGAGGTAGAGTTTGTGGTAGAGAGAGTGGTAGAGGTGAAGGTTGTGGTACAGGTAGAGATGAAGTTTGTGGTAGAGGTGGAGGTTGTGGTAGAGGTAGGGGTAGGGGTAGAGTTGGAGGTTGTGGTAGAGGTGGAGGTTGTTGTAGAGTGTAGGGGTGAAGTTTGTGGTGGAGGTTGTGGTAGGGGTAGAGGTGGAGTTTGTGGTAGAGGTTGTGTTAGAGGTGAAGGTTGTGGTGGAGGTAGAGGTTGTGGTAGGGGTAGAGGTTGTGGTAGAGGTTTTGGTAGAGGTGAAGGTTGTGGTGGAGGTTAAGGTAGGGGTAGAGGTGGAGGTTGTGGTAGAGGTGGAGGTTGTGGTAGAGGTTGGGGTAGAGGTGGAGGTTGTGGTAGAGGTAGAGGTTGTGGTGGGTGATAGAGGTTTTTGTAGATGTAGGGGTGAGGTTGTGGTAGAGGTGAAGCTTATGGTAGAGGTAGAGGTGGAGGTTGTGGTAGAGGTGAAGGTTGTGTTAGAGGTAGTTGTAGTCATGGAGTTTGTGGTAGAGGTATAAGTTGTGGTTGAGGTAGGTGTTGTGGGAGAGGTAGAGATTGTGGTAGTGGTAGAGGTTGTGGTAGATGTAGGGTAGAGGTGAAGGTTGTGGTAGAGGTAGAGTTTTGGTTGAGGTAGGTGTTGTAAGTAGTGGTAGAGGTAAAGATTGTGGGGAGGTCAAGGAGTTGTGGTAGTGGTAGAGGTTGTGGTAGATTTAGGGGTAGAGGTGAAGGTTGTGGTAGAGGTAGAGTTTGTGGTAGAGGTTGTGGTAGATGTAGGGGTAGAGGTGAAGGTTGTGATAGAGGTAGAGGTTGTGGTAGCGGTAGAGGTGGTGGTAGGGGTAGAGGTGAAGGTTTTGGTGGTCGAGGTTGTGGTAGTGGTAGAGGTTGTGGTAGAGGTATAAGTTGTGGTTGAGGTAGGTGTTGTGGGAGAGGTAGAGGTTGTGGTAGTGGTAGAGGTTGTGGTAGATGTAGGGGTAGAGGTGAAGGTTGTGGTAGATTTAGCGGGTGTGGTAGGGGTGAAGGTGAAGGTTTTGGTGGAGGTTTGTAGAGGTGAAGGTTGTAGTAGAGGCAGGGTTAGAGGTGGAGTTTTAGAGGTGAAGGTATAGGTTGTGGTTGAGGTAGGTGTTGTGGTAGTGGTAGAGGTAAAGATTGTGGGGGGAGGTTGAGGTTGTGGTAGAGGTTGTGGTAGATTTAGGGGTAGAGGTGAAAGGTTGTGAGTAGAGGTAGAGTTTGTGGTAGAGGCTGTGGTAGATGTAGGGTAGAGGTGAAGGTTGTGGTAGAGGATTGTGGTAGCGGTAGAGGTTGTGGTAGGGGTAGAGGTGAACGTTTTGGTGGAGGTCGAGGTGTGGTAGTGGTAGAGGTTGTGGTAGAGGTAGGCGTAGAGGTAGTGGTAGAGGTAAAGATTGTGGGGGAGGTCGAGGTTGTGTTAGGGGTAGATGTAGTGGTAGAGGTGAAGGTTGTGGGTACAGGTAGAGATGAAGGTTGTGGTAGAGTGTGGATGTAGTGGTAGAGGTAGGAGTAGAGGTGGTTGTGGTAGAGGTGCGGGAGTGGTGGAGTTGTGGTAGATGTATAGGTTGTGGTTGAGGTTTGTGTTGTGGTAGAGGCAGAGGTGTGGTAGAGGTAGAGTTGTGGTAGAAGAGTGGTAGAGGTGAGTTGTGTACAGGTAGAGATGAAGTTTGTGGTAGAGTGTGGAGGTTGTGGTAGAGGTAGGGGTAGGGTAGATTGGAGGTTGTGGTAGAGGTGGGAGGTTGTTGTAGAGGTAGGGGTGAAGTTTGTAGGAGGTTGTGGTAGGGGTAGAGGTGGAGTTTGTGGTAGAGGTTGTGTTAGAGGTGAAGGTTGTGGTGGAGGTAGAGGTTGTGGTAGGGGTAGAGGTTGTGGTAGAGGTTTGGTAGAGGTGAAGGTTGTAGTAGAGGTGGAGGTTGAGGTTGGGGGTAGAGGTGGAGGTTGTGGTAGAGGTGGAGGTTGTGGCAGAGGTTGGGTAGAAGTGGAGGTTGTGGTAGAGGTAGAGGTGAAGGTTGTAGTAAAGGTGGAGGTTGTGGTAGAGGTGGAGGTTGTGGTAGAGGTGGAGATTGTGGTAGAGGTAGAGTAGTGGTAGGGTAGAGGTGGAGGTTGTGGTAGAGCTAGAGGTTGTGGTATAGGTGAAGGTTGTGGTACAGGTAGATTTGAAGGTTGTGGTATAGATGGAGGTTGTGGTAGAGGTGAAGGTTGTGGTACAGGTAAAGATGAATGTTGTGGTAGAGGTGGAGGCTGTGGTAGAGGTGGAGTTTGTGGTAGAGGTAGGTGTAGATGTGGGTTATGGTAGAGGTAGGGATAAAAGGTGGAGGTTATGCCAGAGATAGGCATAGAGGTGGGGTTGTGGTAGAGGTAGGTTTACATTTACATTACATTTAAGTCATTTAGCAGAGCGCTCTTATCCAGAGCGACTTACAAATTGGGTGCATTCACCTTATGACATCCAGTGGAACAGTCACTTTACAATAGTGCATCTAAATCTTAAAGGGGGGTGAGAGGGATTACTTATCCTATCCTAGGTATTCCTTAAAGAGGGTTTCAGGTGTCTCCGGAAGGTGGTGATTGACTCCGCTGTCCTGGCGTCGTGAGGGAGTTTGTTCCACCATTGGGAGCCAGAGCAGCGAACAGTTTTGACTGGGCTGGCGGGAGCTGTACTTCCTCAGTGGTAGGGAGGCGAAAGCAGGCCAGAGGTGGATGAACGCAGTGCCCTTGTTTGGGTGTAGGGCCTGATCAGAGCCTGGAGGTACTGAGGTGCCGTTCCCCTCACAGCTCCGTAGGCAAGCACCATGGTCTTGTAGCGGATGCGAGCTTCAACTGGAAGCCAGTGGAGAGAACGGAGGGAGCGGGGTGGCGTGAGAGAACTTGGGAAAGGTTGAACACCAGACGGGCTGCGGCGTTCTGGATGAGTTGAAGGGGTTTAATGGCACAGGCAGGAGCCCAGCCAACAGCGAGTTGCAGTAATCCAGACGGGAGATGACAAGTGCCTGGATTAGGACCTGCGCCGCTTCCTGTGTGAGGCAGGGTCATTACTCTGCGGATGTTGTAGAGCACATATGTCAGAGTCAAGGCCGCGGCCACATCCGGCCCGCGAAGAAGGTTTTTACGCCCCTGATGATCTTGATTTATTATTAGAACCGGCCCCAGACCGCAGCAAGCCGGCAGCCGCAGATCTTTACACGCACCAATACTACATTTCCCACAATGCAACGGTGACGCACCGAGCAGTAGGCTGCTTCATTTCAATATTTATTGCACAGCAGTTGTCAGCATCACAGTAAAATTAACTTTCAGATACCCATCAAAAATGGCAAAACGGAAGGTGGACACTGAGAACCGGGGGTTTCAAACAAGGTGGGAGTCGGAGTATTTGTTCACGGAGGTAGCTGGAAAATCTGTGTGTCTTCTGTGTGGAGAAAGTGTGGCGGTACTGAAAAGAGTATAATCTGAGACGACATTATGAAACGAAACACGCGGACAACAACAAGAATATGGACATGGAACAAAGGCTACAAAAGGCAGAGGAATTACAAAAACGAGGGCCTCAAATCTCGACAGGCTCTGTTCAAAAAAGCCAAATCACAAGGCCAGGCTGCTGTCAAGGCCAGTTTTATTTTGGCAGAAGAGATCGCTAAATCAAGCCCGGCCATTTACGGAGGATTTCATCAAAAACTGCATGATTAAAGTTTTGAAGTTTGCCCAGAAAAAGGCAACTCTTTTTTAAATGTGAGTCTGAGCAGAAACACCATTGCCGAGAGAGAGTAGACCAGTTGTCCATCAATCTAAAAGAGCAGCTTGTGAAAAAGGAAAGAATTTCATTGCATATTCCTTGGCTGTGGATGAGAGCACCGACATTTCTGACATTGCCCAGTTGTCAATTTTCATCCGCGGAGTGGACTCCAGCCTAAGCGTGACAGAGGAGTTTTGGCTTTACGTCCTATGCATGGCACAACTACGGGGCATGATTTGTATGAAGAGGTGTCAAGATGTGTAAATGAGATGGAGCTGCCTTGGGAAAACTCGTGGGTTTGACAACCGACGGAGCACCTGCGATGTGTGGACACAGGAGCGGACTGGTGGCGAAGATACGGGAAAAGATGCAAGAGGAAAACGCGACAGGTGAGCTGACAGCTTATCATTGTATCATACACCAGGAAGCGTTGTGCGGTAAAGCCTTGAAAATGGAGCATGTAATGAGCATCATCACGCGCACAGTTAACTTTATCAGAGCCAAAGGTTTGAATCACCGCCAGTTCAAGGCATTTCTGATGGAGTTAGAAACGGAGCATGGTGATTTGCCTTATCACACAGAGGTGCGATGGCTAAGCCAGGGAAAGGTGCTTCAAAGATGTTTCGAGCTTCGTGAGGAGATTTGTCTGTTCTTGGACAGCAAAGGGAAAGACACAACACAACTCCGAGACGAAATGTTTCTGTGTGAAATGGCTTTTCTGTGTGACATTACGAGTCATCTGAATGCAATGAACTTGCAGCTGCAGGGTCGGGATCGTGTCATCTCTGATATGTACAGTACAGTGAAAGGCATTAAAACCAAACTGACTCTGTGGGAACGCAGATGCGGAAAAGAAAATTTGAGCCACTTTCCCAGCTGCCAGACCATGAAAGAAAGCTCTCTACCAGTGCCGTTCCCGAGCGCACAGTTGGCTGATAAAATAGGTATGCTTGCCGCTGACTTTCGACGTCGATTTGCTGACTTTGAAGCACAAAAAGCAGGTTACTGAACTGCCATCGGAAACCCATTTGCTGTTGACGTGGAAAGCTCATCACCAAATCCAAATGGAGGTGATTGACCTCAATGGTTCACTGAGGGCATTAAAAATATTCAATGAAGTGGGTGCTGCAGTCCGCCCGTTCCTCCCGACACAATGCCCCAGCTGCTTTGATCCAGGCTGCTCAAACGTTGTCTATGTTTGGCAGGACATACCTGTGTGAACAACTTTTTCTTTGATGAACTTAGGAACAAAACATCACACAGTGTCGACTTACTGCTGAACACCTCCACTCATTCTGAGGATTTCCCTCAGCTCAGAGCCTTACCCAACATTGATGATTCACTTGTGGAAAGATGGGACACCACCAAGTATCACCCTCAACCTCAAACAAGTGAACATTACTGTGCAATCACATATTTAGAGTTTTACTCAGTTCAAGTTTAAAAGTTAAAGTTTAATATTTGTTTTTTCACTGCATGTTACTTCTCCTTAAACAAAGTGTTGTTTTTGATTAATAGATTTTTGCACTTTATTTTATTGTATTTCAATCCAATTATATTTTAAAAATATTTCAGTTGAGTGGATGATAGAAAATTGCTATTATTGTTTTTTTTCTTTGATAAATTTAGCCCACTTTTGCTAAAATAGAAAAATATAGGCTACTGATGGTGCCTTGAATACCGGTTTCTTTCATTTAATGTTCATGTTATGGGGATTTTTATATAAAGAAATTTGTCTTTTGTGTCTGTTGAAAATTAAAGATTACTGACAGAGCCATAAGAAAATATTGCTTTATTTATCAATCATATTGGAATATATTTGTTAGGTTTTCAGTAGGTTCAATTAGGTTCACTAGACTATATGCGTCATTTAAAAATTTTCAATGAACATTCAACAGTCCGGCCCTCGGCTTGTAGCTGGATTTTTATTTGGCCCTCCGTCCATTTGACTTTGACACCCGGATGTTGTAGAGCATGAACCTACAGGAACGGGCCACCGCACTATGATGTTGGTTGAGAACGACAAGTGTTGTCCAGGATCACGCCAAGGTTCTTGGCGCTCTGGAAGGAGGACACAATGGAGTTGTCAACCCGTGATGGCGAGATCATGGAACAGGCAGTCCTTCCCCGGGGAGGAAGAGCAGCTCCGTCTTGCCGAGGTTCAGCTTGAGAGGTGGTGATCCGTCATCCACACTGATATGTCTGCCAGACATGCAGTCGCCACCTGGTCATCAGAAGGGGAAAGGAAGATTAATTGTGTCGTCTGCATAGCAATGATAGGAGAGACCATGTGAGGTTATGACAGAGCCAAGTGACTTGGTGTATAGCGAGAATAGGAAGGGCCTAGAACAGAGCCCTGGGGACACCAGTGGTGAGAGCGCGTGGTGAGGAGACAGATTCTCGCCACGCCACCTGGTAGGAGCGACCTGTCAGGTAGGACGCAATCAAGCGTGGGCCGCGCCGAGAGATGCCCAACTCGGAGAGGGTGGAGAGGAGGATCTGATGGTTCACAGTATCGAAGGCAGCCGATAGATCTAGAAGGATGAGAGCAGAGGGAGAGAGTTAGCTTTAGCAGTGCGGAGCGCCTCCGTGATACAGAGGAGAGCAGTCTCAGTTGAATGACTAGTCTTGAAACCTGACTGATTTGGATCAAGAAGGTCATTCAGAGAGAGATAGCGGGAGAGCTGGCCAAGGACGGCACGTTCAAGAGTTTTGGAGAGAAAAGAAAAGAAGGGATACTGGTCTGTAGTTGTTGACATCGGAGGGATCGAGTGTAGGTTTTTTCAGAAGGGTGCAACTCTCGCTCTCTTGAAGACGGAAGGGACGTAGCCAGCGGTCAGGGATGAGTTGATGAGCGAGGTGAGGTAAGGAGAAGGTCTCGGAAATGGTCTGGAGAAGAGAGGAGGATAGGGTCAAGCGGGCAGGTTGTTGCGGCCGGCCGTCACAAGACGCGAGATTTCATCTGGGAGAGAGGGAGAAAGAGGTCAGAGCACAGGGTAGGGCAGTGTGAGCAGAACCAGCGGTGTCGTTTGACTTAGCAAACGAGGATCGGATGTCGTCGACCTTCTTTTCAAAATGGTTGACGAAGTCATCTGCAGAGAGGGGAGGAGGGGGAGGGGATTAGCGTGGTAGAAAGTGGCTTTAGCAGCAGAGACAGAGGAGGAAAATGTAGAGAGGAGGGAGTGAAAGGATGCCAGGTCCGCAGGGAGGCGAGTTTTCCTCCATTTCCGCCGGCTGCCCGGAGCCCTGTTCTGTGAGCTCGCAATGAGTCATCGAGCCCACGGAGCGGAGGGGAGGACCGAGCCGACCTGGAAGATAGGGACATAGAGTCAAGGATGCAGAAGAGGGAGAAGGAGGGTTGAGGAGGCAGAATCAGAGATAGGTTGGAGAAAGGTTTGAGCGGAGG
>NW_025751562.1:0-14894 GCF_021184085.1 Oncorhynchus gorbuscha
CTGAGCGGCCTCTCGGGGTATGTCGATATAGGACTCGTTTGCCTGTGGATATAGACCATTTTGTACCTGTTTCCTCCAGCATCTTCACAAGGTTCTTTGCTGTTGTTCTGGGATGGATTTGCACTTTTCGACCAAAAGTACGTTCATCTCTAGGAGAGAGAACGTGTCTCCTTCCTGAGCGGTATGACGCCTGCGTCATACCATGCTGTTTATACTTGCGTACTATTTTTTCTACAGATGAGCGAGGTACCTTCAGGCGTTTGGAAATTGCTCCCAAGGAGGAACCAAACTTGTGGAGGTCTACATTTTTTTCTGAGGTCTTGGCTGATTTCCTTTGCTTTTCCCATGGAGTCAAGCAAAGAGGCACTGAGTTTGAAGGTAGGCCTTGAAATACATCTACAGGTACACCTCCAATTGACTCAAAGGATGTCAATTAGCCTATCAGAAGCTTCTAAAGCCATGACATCATTTTCGGGAATTTTACAACTGTTTAAAGGCACAGCCAACTTAGTGTATGTAAACTTCTGGCCCACTGGAATTTGTGATACAGTGAATTATAAGTGAAATAATCCCTCTGTAAACAATTGTTGGAAAAATTACTTTGTGTCATGCACAAAGTAGATGTCCTAACCGTCTGCCAAAACGATCGTTTGTTAGCAAGAAATGGGGAGGGGTTGACAAACAGGTTTTAATGACTCCAGCCTAAGTGGATGGAAACTTACGACTTCAACTATATGTACCATTTCAAACTGGGAAACGAATTGCACTGAAGTACCTTCCCTGGTGGTCTGGTGTTTGGATTCGGCGCTCTCACTGCCGCTGCCCGGGTTCGATTCCCGATCAGGAACTACTCTTTTGTTACATGTTTACTTGTACAACCTGTCACAATGAATATAGAAGGTTATCGCACATATGTACCGCTCACACTGGGAACCGATTTGCACTGTTGTACCCTTCCCTGGTGGTCTAGTGGTTAGGATTAGCTCTCACCGCCATGTCCAGGTTCTGATTCTCGGTCAGGGAACTACTCTACATGTTTACTTGTACAACCTGTCACAATGAATATAGAAGGTTATTGCACATATGTAGCAGCTCCACTGAGAACTGATTTGCAGGGTAGTACCCTTCCCTGGTGGTCTAGTGGTTAGATTGGTGCTCTCGCCGCCCCGGGTTCGATTCCCGGTCAGGGAAATAGTCTATTCTCCTTGTTTACTTGTGCAACCTGTTACTATGAATTTAGTAGGTTGTCGCACATATGTACCACTTCAAATTGCAAACCGATTTGCCCTGCAGTGTCCTTCCCAGGTGTTCTAGTGGTGCACCAGACCCTCCTGCAGCAAAGCACCCCCACAACATGATGGTGTTCTTCGGCTTGAAAGCCTCCACCTTTTTCCCTCCAAACATAACAATGGTCATTATGGCCAAACAGTTCGATTTTTGTTTCATCAGACCAGAGGACATTTCTCCAATAACTAGGATCTTTGTCCCCAAACTGTAGTATGGCTTTTTTTATGGCGGTTTTGGAGCAGTAGCTTCTTCCTTGCTGAGCGGCCTCTCGGGGTATGTCGATATAGGACTCGTTTGCCTGTGGATATAGACCATTTTGTACCTGTTTCCTCCAGCATCTTAACAAGGTCCTTTGCTGTTGTTAAGGGATGGATTTGCACTTTTCGACTCAAAGTACGTTCATCTCTAGGAGAGAGAACGCGTCTCCTTCCTGAGCGGTATGACGCCTGCGTGGTCCCATGGTGTTTATACTTGCGTACTATTGTTTCTACAGATGAGCGAGGTACCTTCAGGCGTTTGGAAATTGCTCCCAAGGAGGAACCAGACTTGTGGAGGTCTACATTTTTTTCTGAGGTCTTGCCTGATTTCCTTTGCTTTTCAAAAGGAGTTAAGCAAAGAGGCACTGAGTTTGAAGGTAGGTCTTGAAATACATCTACAGGTACACCTCCAATTGACTCAAAGGATGTCAATTAGCCTATCAGAAGCTTCTAAAGCCATGACATCATTTTCGGGAATTTTACAAACTGTTTAAAGGCACAGCCAACTCATTGTATGTAAACTTCTGGCCCACTGAATTTGTGATACAGTGAATTATAAGTGAAATAATCCCAATGTAAACAATTGTTGGAAAAATGACTTGTGTCATGCACAAAGTAGATGTCCTAACCGTCTGCCAAAACGATCGTTTGTTAGCAAGAAATGTGGGGAGGGGTTGACAAACAGGTTTTAATGACTCCAGCCTAAGTGGATGGAAACTTACGACTTCAACTATATGTACCATTTCAAACTGGGAAACGAATTGCACTGAAGTACCCTTCCCTGGTGGTCTAGTGTTTAGGATTCGGCGCTCTCACTGCCGCGGCCCGGGTTCGACTCCTGATTTCCACTGTAGTACCCTTCCCTGGTGGTTCGACTCCCAGTTCGACTCCTGATTTGCACTGTAGTACCCTTCCCTGGTGGTCTAGTGGTTAGGATTCTGCGCTCTCACCGCCGCAGCCCGGGTTCGACTCCTGATTTCCACTGTAGTACCCTTCCCTGGTGGTTCTACTCCAGTTCGACTCCCGATTTGCACTGTAGTACCCTTCCCTAGTGGTCTACTACTCTTTTGCTACATGTTTACTTGTACAACCTGTCACAATGAATATAGGTTATCGCACATATGTACCAGCTCACACTTGGAACCGATTTGCACTGTAGTACCCTTCCCTGGTGGTCTAGTGGTTAGGATTCGGCGCTCTCACCGCCGCGGCCCGGGTTCGATTCCCGGTCAGGGAACTACTCTATTGCTACATGTTTACTTGTACAACCTGTCACAATAAATATAGGTTATCGCACATATGTACCAGCTCACACTTGGAACCGATTTGCACTCTAGTACCCTTCCCTGGTGGTCTAGTGGTTAGGATTCGGCGCTCTCACCTCCGCGGCCCGGGTTCGATTCCCGGTCAGGCAACTACTCCATTGCTACATGTTTACTTGTACAACCTGTCACCATGAATATAGAAGGTTATCGCACATATGTACCAGCTCACACTTGGAACCGATTTGCACTGTAGTACCCTTCCCTGGTGGTCTAGTGGTTAGGATTCGGCGCAAAAACTAGGTTATTGCAAAAACTAGGATCTTTGTCCCCAAACTGTAGTATGGCTTTTTTATGGCGGTTTTGGAGCAGTAGCTTCTTCCTTGCTGAGCGGCCTCTCGGGGTATGTCGATATAGGACTCGTTTGCCTGTGGATATAGACCATTTTGTACCTGTTTCCTCCAGCATCTTCACAAGGTCCTTTGCTGTTGTTCTGGGATGGATTTGCACTTTTCGACCCAAAGGAAATGCGTTCATCTCTAGGAGAGAGAACGCGTCTCCTTCCTGAGCGGTATGACGCCTGCGTGGTCCCATGGTGTTTTATACTTGCGTACTATTGTTTCTACAGATGAGCGAGGTACCTTCAGGCGTTTGGAAATTGCTCCCAAGGAGGAACCAGACTTGTGGAGGTCTACATTTTTTTCTGAGGTCTTGCCTGATTTCCTTTGCTTTTCCCATGGAGTCAAGCAAAGAGGCACTGAGTTTGAAGGTAGGCCTTGAAATACATCTACAGGTACACCTCCAATTGACTCAAAGGATGTCAATTAGCCTATCAGAAGCTTCTAAAGCCATGACATCATTTTCGGGAATTTTACAAACTGTTTAAAGGCACAACCAACTTAGTGTATGTAAACTTCTGGCCCACTGAATTTGTGATACAGTGAATTATAAGTGAAATAATCCCAATGTAAACAATTGTTGGAAAAATGACTTGTGTCATGCACAAAGTAGATGTCCTAACCGTCTGCCAAAACGATCGTTTGTTAGCAAGAAATGTGTGGAGGGGTTGACAAACAGGTTTTAATGACTCCAGCCTAAGTGGATGGAAACTTACGACTTCAACTAAATGTACCATTTCAAACTGGGAAACGAATTGCACTGTAGTACCCTTCCCTGGTGGTCTAGTGGTTAGGATTCGGCGCTCTCACCGCTGCGGCCTGGGTTCGATTCCCGGTCAGGGAACTATTCTTTTGCTACATCTTTACTTGTACAACCTGTCACAGTGAATATAGAAGGTTATCGCACATATGTACCAGCTCACACTGAGAACCAATTTGCACTGTATTGTCCTTCCCTGGTGGTCTAGTGGTTAGTATTTGGTGCTCTCACCGCCGCGGCCCGGGTTCGATTCCCGGTCAGGGAACTACTCTATTGCTACATGTTTACTTGAACAACCTGTCACAATGAATACAGAAGGTTATCGCACATATGTACCAGCTCACACTTGGAACCGATTTGCACTGTCGTACCCTTCCCTGGTGGTCTAGTGTTTAGGATTCGGTGCTCTCACCGCTGCGGCCCGGGTTCGATTCCCGGTCAGGGAACTACTCTATTGCTACATGTTTACTTGTACAACCTGTCACAATGAATATAGAAGGTTATCGCACATATGTACCAGCTCACACTTGGAACCGATTTGCACTGTCGTACCCCTTCCCTGGTGGTCTAGTGGTTAGGATTCGGTGCTCTCACCGCCGCGACCCGGGTTCGATTCCCGGTCAGGGAACTCTTTTGCTACATGTTTACTTGGTTCACAATGAATATAGATTCGCACATATGTACCAGCTCACACAGGGAACCTTGCTCCCTTTGCTACATGTTTAAACTTAGTGGCTGCAACCTGTCACAATGAATATAGAAGGTTATCGCATCATATGTACCAGCTCCACACTGGGAACCGATTTGCATTTCAAACTGTTGTACTGCTTAGTATCCTTCCTGGTGGTCTAGTGGTTAGGATTCGATTCCCGGTCAGTGAACTGCTCTTTTGCTACATGTTTACGTGTGCAACCTGTCACAATGAATATAGAAGGTTATCCACATATGTACCAGCTCACACTGGGAACCAATTTGAAATGTTGTACCCTTCCCTGGTGGTCTAGTGCTTAGGATTCGGCACTCTCACTGCCCGGGTTCGATTCCCGTTCAGGGAACTAATCTTTGCTACATGTTTACTTGTACAAATGAATATAGGTTATCCTATGTCCAGCTCACACTGGGAACCAATTTGCACTGTAGTACCCTTCCCTGGTGGTCTACTGGTTAGGATTCGGTGCTCTCCCACCAGCCCGGGTTCGATTCCCGTTCAGGGAACTACGCTTTTGCTACATGTTTACTTGTGCAACCTGTCACAATGAATATAGAAGGTTATCCACATATGTACCATCTCACACTGGGAACTGATTTGCACTGCAGTGTCCTTCCCAGGTGTTCTAGTGGTGCACCAGACCCTCCTGCAGCAAAGCACCCCCACAACATGATGGTGTTCTTCGGCTTGAAAGCCTCCCCCTTTTCCCTCCAAACATAACAATGGTCATTATGGCCAAACAGTTCAATTTTTGTTTCATCAGACCAGAGGACATTTCTCCAAAAACTAGGATCTTTGTCCCCAAACTGTAGTATGGCTTTTTTATGGCGGTTTTGGAGCAGTAGCTTCTTCCTTGCTGAGCGGCCACTCGGGGTATGTCGATATAGGACTCGTTTGCCTGTGGATATAGACCATTTTGTACCTGTTTCCTCCAGCATCTTCACAAGGTCCTTTGCTGTTGTTCTGGGATGGATTTGCACTTTTCGACCCAAAGTACGTTCATCTCTAGGAGAGAGAACGTCTCCTTCCTGAGCGGTATGACGCCTGCGTGGTCCCATGGTGTTTATACTTGAGTACTATTGTTTCTACAGATGAGCGAGGTACCTTCAGGCGTTTGGAAATTGCTCCCAAGGAGGAACCAGACTTGTGGAGGTCTACATTTTTTTGAGGTCTTGGCTGATTTCCTTTGCTTTTCCCATGGAGTCAAGCAAAGAGGCACTGAGTTTGAAGGTAGGCCTTGAAATACATCTGCAGGTACACCTCCAATTGACTCAAAGGATGTCAATTAGCCTATCAGAAGCTTCTAAAGCCATGACATCATTTTCGGGAATTTTACAAACTGTTTAAAGGCACAGCCAACTTAGTGTATGTAAACTTCTGGCCCACTGAATTTGTGATACAGTGAATTATAAGTGAAATAATCCCTCTGTAAACAATTGTTGGAAAAATTACTTGTGTCATGCACAAAGTAGATGTCCTAACCGACTGCCAAAACTATCGTTTGTTAGCAAGAAATGTGTGGAGGGGTTGACAAACAGGTTTTAATGACTCCAGCCTAAGTGGATGGAAACTTACGACTTCAACTATATGTACCATTTCAAACTGGGAAACGAATTACACTGTAGTACCCTTCCCTGGTGTTCTAGTGGTTAGGATTCGGCGCTCTCACCGCCGCGTCCCGGGTTTGATTCCTGGTCAGGGAACTACTCTTTTGCTACATGTTTACTTGAACAACCTGTCACAATGAATATAGAAGGTTATCGCACATATGTACCAGCACACACTTGGAACCGATTTGCACTGTAATACCCTTCCCTGGTGGTCTAGTGGTTAGGATTCGGTGCTCTCACCGCTGCGGCCCGGGTTCGGCACAGCCAACTCATTGTATGTAAACTTCTGGCCCACTGAATTTGTGATACAGTGAATTATAAATGAAATAATCCCAATGTAAACAATTGTTGGAAAAATGACTTGTGTCATGCACAATGTAGATGTCCTAACCATCTGCCAAAACGATCGTTTGTTAGCAAGAAATGTGGGGAGGGGTTGACAAACAGGTTTTAATGACTCCAGCCTAAGTGGATGGAAACTTACGACTTCAACTATATGTACCAGCTCACACTTGGAACCGATTTGCACTGTAGTACCCTTCCCTGGTGGTCTAGTGGTTAGGATTCGGCGCTCTCACCGCTGCGGCCCGGGTTCGACTCCTGATTTCCACTGTAGTACCCTTCCCTGGTGGTTTGACTCCCAGTTCGACTCCTGATTTGCACTGTAGTACCCTTCCCTGGTGGTCTAGTGTTTAGGATTCTGCGCTCTCAACGCCGCAGCCTGGGTTCGACTCCTGATTTCCACTGTAGTACCCTTCCCTGGTGGTTCGACTCCCAGTTCGACTCCCGATTTGCACTGTAGTACCCTTCCCTAGTGGTCTACTACTCTTTTGCTACATGTTTACTTGTACAACCTGTCACAATGAATATAGGTTATCGCACATATGTACCAGCTCACACTTGGAACAGATTTGCACTGTAGTACCCTTCCCTGGTGGTCTAGTGGTTAGGATTCGGCGCTCTCACCGCCGTGGCCCGGGTTCGATTCCCGGTCAGGGAAATAGTTTATGCTCATTTTTTACTTGTGCAACCTGTCACTATGAATTTAGTAGGTTGTCGCACATATGTACCACTTCAAATTGCAAACCGATTTGCCCTGCAGTGTCCTTCCCAGGTGTTCTAGTGGTGCACCAGACTCTCCTGCAGCAAAGCACCCCCACAACATGATGGTGTTCTTCGGCTTGAAAGCCTCCCGCTTTTCCCTCCAAACATAACAATGGTCATTATGGCCAAACAGTTCGATTTTTGTTTCATCAGACCAGAGGACATTTCTCCAAAAACTAGGATCTTTGTCCCCAAACTGTAGTATGGCATTTTTATGGCGGTTTTGGAGCAGTAGCTTCTTCCTTGCTGAGCGGCCTCTCGGGGTATGTCGATATAGGACTCGTTTTCCTGTGGATATAGACCATTTTGTACCTGTTTCCTCCAGCATCTTCACAAGGTCCTTTGCTGTTGTTCTGGGATGGATTTGCACTTTTCGACCCAAAGTACGTTCATCTCTAGGAGAGAGAACGCGTCTCCTTCCTGAGCGGTATGACGCCTGCGTGGTCCCATGGTGTTTATACTTGCGTACTATTGTTTCTACAGATGAGCGAGGTACCTTCAGGCGTTTGGAAATTGCTCCCAAGGAGGAACCAGACTTGTGGAGGTCTACATTTTTTTTCTGAGGTCTTCCCTGATTTCCTTTGCTTTTCCCATGGAGTCAAGAAAAGAGGCACTGAGTTTGAAGGTAGGCCTTGAAATACATCTACAGGTACACCTCCAATTGACTCAAAGGATGTCAATTAGCCTATCAGAAGCTTCTAAAGCCATGACATCATTTTCGGGAATTTTACAAACTGTTTAAAGGCACAGCCAACTTATTGTATGTAAACTTCTGGCCCACTGAATTTGTGATACAGTGAATTATAAGTGAAATAATCCCAATATAAACAATTGTTGGAAAAATGACTTGTGTCATGCACAAAGTAGATGTCCTAACCGTCTGCCAAAACGATCGTTTGTTAGCAAGAAATGTGTGGAGGGGTTGACAAACAGGTTTTAATGACTCCAGCCTAAGTGGATGGAAACTTACAACTTCAACTATATGTACCATTTCAAACTGGGAAACGAATTGCGCTGTAGTACCCTTCCCTGGTGGTCTAGTGGTTAGGATTCGGCGCCGCGGCCCGGGTTCGACTCCTGATTTCCACTGTAGTACCCTTCCCTGGTGGTTCGACTCCCAGTTCGACTCCCGATTTACACTGTAGTACCCTTCCCTGGTGGTGTAGTGGTTAGGATTCAGCGCTCTCACCGCCGCGGCCCGGGTTCGATTCCCGCTCAGGGAACTACTCTTTTGCTACATGTTTACTTGTACAACCTGTCACAATGAATATAGAAGGTTATCGCACATATGTACCAGCTCACACTGAGAACCGATTTGCACTGTATTATCCTTCCCTGGTGGTCTAGTGGTTAGGATTCAGCGCTCTCACCGCCGCGGCCCGGGTTCGATTCCAGGTCAGGGAAATAGTCTGTGCTCATTGTTTACTTGTGCAACCTGTCACTATGAATTTAGTAGGTTGTCGCACATATGTACCACTTCAAATTGCAAACCGATTTGCCCTGCAGTGTCCTTCCCAGGTGTTCTAGTGGTGCACCAGACCCTCCTGCAGCAAAGCACCCCCACAACATTATGGTGTTCTTCGGCTTGAAATCCTCCCCCTTTTCCCTCCAAACATAACAATGGTCATTATGGCCAAACAGTTCGATTTTTGTTTCATCAGACCAGAGGACATTTCTCCAAAAACTAGGATCTTTGTCCCCAAACTGTAGTATGGCTTTTTTATGGCGGTTTTGGAGCAGTAGCTTCTTCCTTGCTGAGCGGCCTCTCGGGGTATGTCGATATAGGACTTGTTTGCCTGTGGATATAGACCATTTTGTACCTGTTTCCTCCAGCATCTTCACAAGGTCCTTTGCTGTTGTTCTGGGATGGATTTGCACTTTTCGACCCAAAGTTTTAATGACTCCAGCCTAAGTGGATGGAAACTTACGACTTCAACTATATGTACCATTTCAAACTGGGAAACGAATTGCACTGTAGTATCCTTCCCTGGTGGTCTAGTGGTTAGGATTCGATTCCCGGTCAGTGAACTGCTCTTTTGCTACATGTTTACGTGTGCAACCTGTCACAATGAATATAGAAGGTTATCGCACATATGTACCAGCTCACACTGGGAACCAATTTGAAATGTTGTACCCTTCCCTGGTGGTCTAGTGCTTAGGATTCGGCACTCTCACAGCCGCTGCCCGGGTTCGATTCCCGTTCAGGGAACTAATCTTTTGCTACATGTTTACTTGTGCAACCTGTCACAATGAATATAGAAGGTTATCGCACATATGAACCAGCTCACACTGGGAACCGATTTGCACTGTAGTACCCTTCCCTGGTGGTCTACTGGTTAGGATTCGGTGCTCTCACCACCGCAGCCCGGGTTCGATTCCCGGTCAGGGAACTACGCTTTTGCTACATGTTTACTTGTACAACCTGTCACAATAATAATCCCTCTGTAAACAATTGTTGGAAAAATGACTTGTGTCATGCACAAAGTAGATGTCCTAACCGACTGCCAAAACTATCTTTTGTTAGCAAGAAATGTGGGGAGGGGTTGACAAACAGGTTTTAATGACTCCAGCCTAAGTGGATGGAAACTTACGACTTCAACTATATGTACCATTTCAAACTGGGAAACGAATTGCACTGTAATACCCTTCCCTGGTGGTCTAGTGGTTAGGATTCGGCGCTCTCACCGCTGCGGCCCGGGTTTGATTCCCGGTCAGGGAAATAGTCTATGCTCCTTGTTTACTTGTGCAATCTGTCACTATGAATTTAGTAGGTTGTCGCACATATGTACCAGCTCACACTGGGAACCGATTTGCACTGTAGTACCCTTCCCTGGTGGTCTAGTGTTTAGGATTCAGCGCTCTCACCGCCGCGGCCCGGGTTCGATTCCCGGTCAGGGAACTACTCTATTGCTACATGTTTACTTGAACAACCTGTCACAATGAATACAGAAGGTTATCGCACATATGTACCAGCTCACACTTGGAACCGATTTGCACTGTCGTACCCTTCCCTGGTGGTCTAGTGTTTAGGATTCGGTGCTCTCACCGCTGCGGCCCGGGTTCGATTCCCGGTCAGGGAACTACTCTTTTGCTACATGTTTACTTGTGCAACCTGTCACAATGAATATAGAAGGTTATCGCACATATGTACCAGCTCACACTGGGAACCGATTTGCACTGTAGTACCCTTCCCTGGTGGTCTAGTGGTTAGGATTCGGCGCAAAAACTAGGTTATTGCAAAAACTAGGATCTTTGTCCCCAAACTGTAGTATGGCTTTTTTATGGCGGTTTTGGAGCAGTAGCTTCTTCCTTGCTGAGCGGCCTCTCGGGGTATGTCAATATAGGACTCGTTTGCCTGTGGATATAGACCATTTTGTACCTGTTTCCTCCAGCATCTTCACAAGGTCCTTTGCTGTTATTCTGGGATGGATTTGCACTTTTCGACCCAAAGTACGTTCATCTCTAGGAGAGAGAACGCGTCTCCTTCCTGAGCGGTATGACGCCTGCGTCATACCATGGTGTTTATACTTGCGTACTATTGTTAATACAGATGAGCGAGGTACCTTCAGGCGTTTGGAAATTGCTCCCAAGGAGGAACCAGACTTGTGGAGGTCTACATTTTTTTTCTGAGGTCTTGCCTGATTTCCTTTGCTTTTCCCATGGAGTCAAGCAAAGAGGCACTGAGTTTGAAGGTAGGCCTTGAAATACATCTACAGGTACACCTCCAATTGACTCAAAGGATGTCAATTAGCCTATCAGAAGCTTCTAAAGCCATGACATCATTTTCGGGAATTTTACAAACTGTTTAAAGGCACAGCCAACTTATTGTATGTAAACTTCTGGCCCACTGAATTTGTGATACAGTGAATTATAAGTGAAATAATCCCAATGTAAACAATTGTTGGAAAAATGACTTGTGTCATGTACAAAGTAGATGCCCTAACCGTCTGCCAAAACGATCGTTTGTTAGCAAGAAATGTGGGGAGGGGTTGACAAACAGGTTTTAATGACTCCAGCCTAAGTGGATGGAAACTTACGACTTCAACTATATGTACAATTTCAAACTGGGAAACGAATTGCACTGCAGTACCCTTCCCTGGTGGTCTAGTGGTTAGGATTCGGTGCTCTCACCGCTGCGGCCTGGGTTCGATTCCCGGTCAGGGAAATAGTCTATTCTCCTTGTTTACTTGTGCAACCTGTTACTATGAATTTAGTAGGTTGTCGCACATATGTACCACTTCAAATTGCAAACCGATTTGCCCTGCAGTGTCCTTCCCAGGTGTTCTAGTGGTGCACCAGACCCTCCTGCAGCAAAGCACCCCCACAACATGATGGTGTTCTTCGGCTTGAAAGCCTCCCCTTTTCCCTCCAAACATAACAATGGTCATTATGGCCAAACAGTTCGATTTTGTTTCATCAGACCAGAGGACATTTCTCCAATAACTAGGATCTTTGTCCCCAACCTGTCACAATGAATATAGGTTATCGCACATATGTACCAGCTCACACTTGGAACCGATTTGCACTGTAGTACCCTTCCCTGGTGGTCTAGTGGTTAGGATTCGGCGCTCTCACCGCCGCGGCCCGGGTTCGATTCCCGGTCAGGGAACTACTCTTTTGCTACATGTTTACTTGTGCAACCTGTCACAATGAATATAGAAGGTTATCGCACATATGTACCAGCTCACACTGGGAACCGATTTGCACTGTAGTACCCTTCCCTGGTGGTCTAGTGGTTAGGATTCGGCGCAAAAACTAGGTTATTGCAAAAACTAGGATCTTTGTCCCCAAACTGTAGTATGGCTTTTTTTATGGCGGTTTTGGAGCAGTAGCTTCTTCCTTGCTGAGCGGCCTCTCGGGGTATGTCGATATAGGACTCGTTTGCCTGTGGATATAGACCATTTTGTACCTGTTTCCTCCAGCATCTTCACAAGGTCCTTTGCTGTTGTTCTGGGATGGATTTGCACTTTTCGACCTAAAGTTTTAATGACTCCAGCCTAAGTGGATGGAAACTTACGACTTCAACTATATGTACCATTTCAAACTGGGAAACGAATTGCACTGTAGTATCCTTCCCTGGTTAGTGGTTAGGATTCGATTCCCGGTCAGTGAACTGCTCTTTTGCTACATGTTTACGTGTGCAACCTGTCACAATGAATATAGAAGGTTATCGCACATATGTACCAGCTCACACTGGGAACCAATTTGAAATGTTGTACCCTTCCCTGGTGGTCTAGTGCTTAGGATTCGGCACTCTCACAGCCGCTGCCCGGGTTCGATTCCCGTTCAGGAACTAATCTTTTGCTATGTTTACTTGTGCAACCTGTCACAATGAATATAGAAGGTTATCGCACATATGTACCAGCTCACACTGGGAACCGATTTGCACTGTAGTACCCTTCCCTGGTGGTCTACTGGTTAGGATTCGGTGCTCTCACCACCGCAGCCCGGGTTTGATTCCGTCAGGAACTACGCTTTGCTACATGTTTACTTGTGCAACCTGTCACAATGAATATAGAAGGTTATCGCACATATGTACCAGCTCACACTGGGAACTGATTTGCACTGCAGTGTCCTTCCCAGGTGTTCTAGTGGTGCACCAGACCCTCCTGCAGCAAAGCACCCCACAACATGATGGTGTTCTTCGGCTTGGAAAGCCTCCCCTTTTCCTCCAAACATAACAATGGTCATTATGGCCAAAACAAATTCAATTTTTTGTTTCATCAGACCAGAGGACATTTCTCCAAAACTAGGATCTTTGTCCCTTAAACTGTAGTATGGCTTTTATGGTGTTTTGAGCAGTAGCTTCTTCCTTGCTGAGCGGCCACCCGTGGGGTATGTCGATATAGGGACTCGTTGTCTGTGGATATAGACCATTTTGTACCTGTTTCCTCCAGCATCTTCACAAGGTCCTTTTGCTGTTGTTCTGGGATGGATTTGCACTTTTCAACCCAAAGTACGTTCATCTCTAGGAGAGAGAACGCGTCTCCTTCCTGAGCGCCATGCTGTTTATACTTGCGTACTATTGTTTCTACAGATGAGCGAGGTACCTTCAGGCGTTTGGAAATTGCTCCCAAGGAGGAACCAGACTTGTGGAGGTCTACATTTTTTTCTGAGGTCTTCCCTGATTTCCTTTGCTTTTCCCATGGAGTCAAGCAAAGAGGCACTGAGTTTGAATGTAGGCCTTGGAATACATCAACAGGTACACCTCCAATTAACTCAAAGGATGTCAATTATCCTATCAGAAGCTTCTAAAGCCATGACATCATTTTCGGGAATTTTACAAACTGATTAAAGGCACAGCCAACTTAGTGTATGTAAACTTCTGGCCCACTGAATTTGTGATACAGTGAATTATAAGTGAAATAATCCCAATGTAAACAATTGTTGGAAAAATGACTTGTGTCATGCACAAAGTAGATGTCCTAACCGTCTGCCAAAACGATCGTTTGTTAGCAAGAAATGTGGGGAGGGGTTGACAAACAGGTTTTAATGACTCCAGCCTAAGTGGATGGAAACATACGACTTCAACTATATGTACCATTTCAAACTGGGAAACGAATTTCACTGAAGTACCCTTCCCTGGTGGTCTAGTGGTTAGGATTTGGCGCTCTCACTGCCGCGGCCCAGGTTCGACTCCTGATTTCCACTGTAGTACCCTTCCCTGGTGGTTCGACTCCCAGTTCGACTCCTGATTTGCACTGTAGTACCCTTCCCTGGTGGTCTAGTGTTTAGGATTCTGCGCTCTCAACGCCGCAGCCCGGGTTTGACTCCTGATTTCCACTGTAGTACCCTTCCCTGGTGGTTCGACTCCCAGTTCGACTCCAGATTTGCACTGTAGTACCCTTCCCTAGTGGTCTATTACTCTTTTGCTACATGTTTACTTGTACAACCTGTCACAATGAATATAGGTTATCGCACATATGTACCAGCTCACACTTGGAACCGATTTGCACTGTAGTACCCTTCCCTGGTGGTCTAGTGGTTAGGATTCGGCCCTCTCACCGCCGCGGCCCGGGTTCGACTCCTGATTTCCACTGTAGTACCCTTCCCTGGTGGTTCGACTCCCAGTTCGACTCCTGATTTGCACTGTAGTACCCTTCCCTGGTGGTCTAGTGTTTAGGATTCTGCGCTCTCAACGCCGCAGCCCGGGTTCGACTCCTGATTTCCACTGTAGTACCCTTCCCTGGTAGTTCGACTCCCAGTTCGACTCCCGATTTGCACTGTAGTACCCTTCCCTAGTGGTCTACTACTCTTTTGCTACATGTTTACTTGTACAACCTGTCACAATGAATATAGGTTATCGCACATATGTACCAGCTCACACTTGGAACCGATTTGCACTGTAGTACCCTTCCCTGGTGGTCTAGTGGTTAGGATTCGGCGCTCTCACCGCCGCGGCCCGGGTTTGATTCCCGGTCAGGGAAATAGTCTATGCTCATTTTTTACTTGTGCAACCTGTCACTATGAATTTAGTAGGTTGTCGCACATATGTACCACTAAATCG